>NW_027100261.1:0-62000 GCF_031753505.1 Anomalospiza imberbis
GGTCTGGGAGCAAAAGAATTGCAGTGGAAAGGAGCAAAACATGCCAAAATTAGGCTGAGAAATGCTGCAAAATCAGGGAAAAAATCAGGGAGGAAGAGAGGACACAGAGGGGAAGAGGGATGTGACATGGCATGCAGAGGGAAACAAAAATTGGAAAAACCTCGGCCCAAGCCAAAGGCAGCAAAAGTGATGGCATGGCAGCAAGAGCAGGGCTATGCACCAAAGCTTGCCCCTTTGGTCCCCATTGAAATCGCAAGATTTCGTTTCCCTTCCCGAAAGGAAACTTAGTTTCCTTTCAGGAAGGGAAACGAAATCTTGCGGATCCGAAAAGAAAGGCTCCCTAAGACTCTGGAAAGGAGATATGAGCAAGTGAAATGCCCTTGAGGAAAAAAAGCCAAAAATTGGAAATTGGGAAACGCAGTGAGCACCAGAAATCGGTCTGGGAGCAAAAGAATTGCAGTGGAAAGGAGCAAAACATGCCAAAATTAGGCTGAGAAATGCTGCAAAATCAGGGAAAAAATCAGGGAGGAAGAGAGGACACAGAGGGCAAGAGGGATGTGACATGGCATGCAGAGGGAAACAAAAATTGGAAAAACCTCGGCCCAAGCCAAAGGCAGCAAAAGTGATGGCATGGCAGCAAGAGCAGGGCTATGCACCAAAGCTTGCCCCTTTGGTCCCCATTGAAATCGCAAGATTTCGTTTCCCTTCCCGAAAGGAAACTTTGTTTCCTTTCGGGAAGGGAAACGAAATCTTGCGGATCCGAAAAGAAAGGCTCCATAAGACTCTGGAAAGGAGATATGAGCAAGTGAAATGCCCTTGAGGAAAAAAGCCAAAAATGGGAAATTGGGAAATGCAGTGAGCACCAGAAATCGGTCTGGGAGCAAAAGAATTGCAGTGGAAAGGAGCAAAACATGCCAAAATTAAGCTGAGAAATGCTGCAAAATCAGGGAAAAAATCACGGAGGAAGAGAGGACACAGAGGGGAAGAGGGATGTGACATGGCATGCAGAGGGAAACAAAAATTGGACAAACCTCGGCCCAAGCCAAAGGCAGCAAAAGTGATGGCATGGCAGCAAGAGCAGGGCTATGCACCAAAGCTTGCCCCTTTGGTCCCCATTGAAATCGCAAGATTTCGTTTCCCTTCCCGAAAGGAAACGAAATCTTGCGGATCCGAAAAGAAAGGCTCCCTAAGACTCTGGAAAGGAGATATGAGCAAGTGAAATGCCCTTGAGGAAAAAAGCCAAAAATGGGAAATTGGGAAACGCAGTGAGCACCAGAAATCGGTCTGGGAGCAAAAGAATTGCAGTGGAAAGGAGCAAAACATGCCAAAATTAGGCTGAGAAATGCTGCAAATTCAGGGAAAAAATCAGGGAGGAAGAGAGGACACAGAGGGCAAGAGGGATGTGACATGGCATGCAGAGGGAAACAAAAATTGGAAAAACCTCGGCCCAAGCCAAAGGCAGCAAAAGTGATGGCATGGCAGCAAGAGCAGGGCTATGCACCAAAGCTTGCCCCTTTGGTCCCCATTGAAATCGCAAGATTTCGTTTCCCTTCCCAAAAGGAAACTTTGTTTCCTTTCGGGAAGGGAAACGAAATCTTGCGGATCCGAAAAGAAAGGCTCCCTAAGACTCTGGAAAGGAGATATGAGCAAGTGAAATGCCCTTGAGGAAAAAAGCCAAAAATGGGAAATTGGGAAACGCAGTGAGAACCAGAAATCGGTCTGGGAGCAAAAGAATTGCAGTGGAAAGGAGCAAAACATGCCAAAATTAGGCTGAGAAATGCTGCAAATTCAGGGAAAAAATCACGGAGGAAGAGAGGACACAGAGGGGAAGAGGGATGTGACATGGCATGCAGAGGGAAACAAAAATTTGACAAACCTCGGCCCAAGCCAAAGGCAGCAAAAGTGATGGCATGGCAGCAAGAGCAGGGCTATGCACCAAAGCTTGCCCCGTTGGTCCCCATTGAAATCTTGCGGATCCGAAAAGAAAGGCTCCCTAAGACTCTGGAAAGGAGATATGAGCAAGTGAAATGCCCTTGAGAAAAAAAGCAAAAGATGGGAAATTGGGAAACGCAGTGAGCACCAGAAATCGGTCTGGGAGCAAAAGAATTGCAGTGGAAAGGAGCAAAACATGCCAAAATTAGGCTGAGAAATGCTGCAAAATCAGGGAAAAAATCAGGGAGGAAGAGAGGACACAGAGGGGAAGAGGGATGTGACATGGCATGCAGAGGGAAACAAAAATTGGAAAAACCTCGGCCCAAGCCAAAGGCAGCAAAAGTGATGGCATGGCAGCAAGAGCAGGGCTATGCACCAAAGCTTGCCCCTTTAGTCCCCATTGAAATCGCAAGATTTCGTTTCCCTTCCCGAAAGGAAACTTTGTTTCCTTTCGGGAAGGGAAACGAAATCTTGCGGATCTGAAAAGAAAGGCTCCCTAAGACTCTGGAAAGGAGATATGAGCAAGTGAAATGCCCTTGAGGAAAAAAGCCAAAAATGGGAAATTGGGAAACGCAGTGAGCACCAGAAATCGGTCTGGGAGCAAAAGAATTGCAGTGGAAAGGAGCAAAACATGCCAAAATTAAGCTGAGAAATGCTGCAAATTCAGGGAAAAAATCAGGGAGGAAGATAGGACACAGAGGGGAAGAGGGATGTGACATGGCATGCAGAGGGAAACAAAAATTGGAAAAACCTCGGCCCAAGCCAAAGGCAGCAAAAGTGATGGCATGGCAGCAAGAGCAGGGCTATGCACCAAAGCTTGCCCCTTTGGTCCCCATTGAAATCGCAAGATTTCGTTTCCCTTCCTGAAAGGAAACGAAATCTTGCGGATCCGAAAAGAAAGGCTCCCTAAGACTCTGGAAAGGAGATATGAGCAAGTGAAATGCCCTTGAGGAAAAAAGCCAAAAATGGGAAATTGGGAAATGCAGTGAGCACCAGAAATCGGTCTGGGAGCAAAAGAATTGCAGTGGAAAGGAGCAAAACATGCCAAAATTAGGCTGAGAAATGCTGCAAAATCAGGGAAAAAATCAGGGAGGAAGAGAGGACACAGAGGGGAAGAGGGATGTGACATGGCATGCAGAGGGAAACAAAAATTGGAAAAACCTCGGCCCAAGCCAAAGGCAGCAAAAGTGATGGCATGGCAGCAAGAGCAGGGCTATGCACCAAAGCTTGCCCCTTTGGTCCCCATTGAAATCTTGCGGATCCGAAAAGAAAGGCTCCCTAAGACTCTGGAAAGGAGATATGAGCAAGTGAAATGCCCTTGAGAAAAAAAGCAAAAGATGGGAAATTGGGAAATGCAGTGAGCGCCAGAAATCGGTCTGGGAGCAAAAGAATTGCAGTGGAAAGGAGCAAAACATGCCAAAATTAGGCTGAGAAATGCTGCAAAATCAGGGAAAAAATCAGGGAGGAAGAGAGGACACAGAGGGGAAGAGGGATGTGACATGGCATGCAGAGGGAAACAAAAATTGGAAAAACCTCGGCCCAAGCCAAAGGCAGCAAAAGTGATGGCATGGCAGCAAGAGCAGGGCTATGCACCAAAGCTTGCCCCTTTAGTCCCCATTGAAATCGCAAGATTTCGTTTCCCTTCCCGAAAGGAAACTTTGTTTCCCTTCCCGAAAGGAAACGAAATCTTGCGGATCTGAAAAGAAAGGCTCCCTAAGAATCTGGAAAGGACATATGACCAGGTGAAATGCCCTTGAGGAAAAAAGCCAAAAATGGGAAATTGGGAAATGCAGTGAGCACCAGAAATCGGTCTGGGAGCAAAAGAATTGCAGTGGAAAGGAGCAAAACATGCCAAAATTAGGCTGAGAAATGCTGCAAATTCAGGGAAAAAATCAGGGATGAAGAGAGGACACAGAGGGCAAGAGGGATGTGACATGGCATGCAGAGGGAAACAAAAATTGGAAAAACCTCGGCCCAAGCCAAAGGCAGCAAAAGTGATGGCATGGCAGCAAGAGCAGGGCTATGCACCAAAGCTTGCCCCTTTGGTCCCCATTGAAATCACAAGATTTCGTTTCCCTTCCCGAAAGGAAACGAAATCTTGCGGATCCGAAAAGAAAGGCTCCCTAAGACTCTGGAAAGGAGATATGAGCAAGTGAAATGCCCTTGAGGAAAAAAGCCAAAAATGGGAAATTGGGAAACGCAGTGAGCACCAGAAATCGGTCTGGGAGCAAAAGAATTGCAGTGGAAAGGAGCAAAACATGCCAAAATTAAGCTGAGAAATGCTGCAAATTCAGGGAAAAAATCAGGGAGGAAGAGAGGACACAGAGGGGAAGAGGGATGTGACATGGCATGCAGAGGGAAACAAAAATTGGAAAAACCTCGGCCCAAGCCAAAGGCAGCAAAAGTGATGGCATGGCAGCAAGAGCAGGGCTATGCACCAAAGCTTGCCCCGTCGGTCCCCATTGAAATCTTGCGGATCCGAAAAGAAAGGCTCCCTAAGACTCTGGAAAGGAGATATGAGCAAGTGAAATGCCCTTGAGGAAAAAAGCCAAAAATGGGAAATTGGGAAACGCAGTGAGCACCAGAAATCGGTCTGGGAGCAAAAGAATTGCAGTGGAAAGGAGCAAAACATGCCAAAATTAGGCTGAGAAATGCTGCAAAATCAGGGAAAAAATCACGGAGGAAGAGAGGACACAGAGGGGAAGAGGGATGTGACATGGCATGCAGAGGGAAACAAAAATTGGAAAAACCTCGGCCCAAGCCAAAGGCAGCAAAAGTGATGGCATGGCAGCAAGAGCAGGGCTATGCACCAAAGCTTGCCCCTTTGGTCCCCATTGAAATCTTGCGGATCCGAAAAGAAAGGCTCCCTAAGACTCTGGAAAGGAGATATGAGCAAGTGAAATGCCCTTGAGGAAAAAAGCCAAAAATGGGAAATTGGGAAACGCAGTGAGCACCAGAAATCGGTCTGGGAGCAAAAGAATTGCAGTGGAAAGGAGCAAAACATGCCAAAATTAGGCTGAGAAATGCTGCAAAATCAGGGAAAAAATCAGGGAGGAAGAGAGGACACAGAGGGCAAGAGGGATGTGACATGGCATGCAGAGGGAAACAAAAATTTGACAAACCTCGGCCCAAGCCAAAGGCAGCAAAAGTGATGGCATGGCAGCAAGAGCAGGGCTATGCACCAAAGCTTGCCCCTTTGGTCCCCATTGAAATCGCAAGATTTCGTTTCCCTTCCCGAAAGGAAACGAAATCTTGCGGATCCGAAAAGAAAGGCTCCCTAAGACTCTGGAAAGGAGATATGAGCAAGTGAAATGCCCTTGAGGAAAAAAGCCAAAAATGGGAAATTGGGAAACGCAGTGAGCACCAGAAATCGGTCTGGGAGCAAAAGAATTGCAGTGGAAAGGAGCAAAACATGCCAAAATTAGGCTGAGAAATGCTGCAAATTCAGGGAAAAAATCAGGGATGAAGAGAGGACACAGAGGGCAAGAGGGATGTGACATGGCATGCAGAGGGAAACAAAAATTGGAAAAACCTCGGCCCAAGCCAAAGGCAGCAAAAGTGATGGCATGGCAGCAAGAGCAGGGCTATGCACCAAAGCTTGCCCCTTTGGTCCCCATTGAAATCACAAGATTTCGTTTCCCTTCCCGAAAGGAAACGAAATCTTGCGGATCCGAAAAGAAAGGCTCCCTAAGACTCTGGAAAGGAGATATGAGCAAGTGAAATGCCCTTGAGGAAAAAAGCCAAAAATGGGAAATTGGGAAACGCAGTGAGCACCAGAAATCGGTCTGGGAGCAAAAGAATTGCAGTGGAAAGGAGCAAAACATGCCAAAATTAAGCTGAGAAATGCTGCAAATTCAGGGAAAAAATCAGGGAGGAAGAGAGGACACAGAGGGCAAGAGGGATGTGACATGGCATGCAGAGGGAAACAAAAATTGGAAAAACCTCGGCCCAAGCCAAAGGCAGCAAAAGTGATGGCATGGCAGCAAGAGCAGGGCTATGCACCAAAGCTTGCCCCTTTGGTCCCCATTGAAATCGCAAGATTTCGTTTCCCTTCCCAAAAGGAAACTTTGTTTCCTTTCGGGAAGGGAAACGAAATCTTGCGGATCCGAAAAGAAAGGCTCCCTAAGACTCTGGAAAGGAGATATGAGCAAGTGAAATGCCCTTGAGGAAAAAAGCCAAAAATGGGAAATTGGGAAACGCAGTGAGCACCAGAAATCGGTCTGGGAGCAAAAGAATTGCAGTGGAAAGGAGCAAAACATGCCAAAATTAGGCTGAGAAATGCTGCAAAATCAGGGAAAAAATCACGGAGGAAGAGAGGACACAGAGGGGAAGAGGGATGTGACATGGCATGCAGAGGGAAACAAAAATTGGAAAAACCTCGGCCCAAGCCAAAGGCAGCAAAAGTGATGGCATGGCAGCAAGAGCAGGGCTATGCACCAAAGCTTGCCCCGTTGGTCCCCATTGAAATCTTGCGGATCCGAAAAGAAAGGCTCCCTAAGACTCTGGAAAGGAGATATGAGCAAGTGAAATGCCCTTGAGGAAAAAAGCCAAAAATGGGAAATTGGGAAACGCAGTGAGCACCAGAAATCGGTCTGGGAGCAAAAGAATTGCAGTGGAAAGGAGCAAAACATGCCAAAATTAGGCTGAGAAATGCTGCAAAATCAGGGAAAAAATCAGGGAGGAAGAGAGGACACAGAGGGCAAGAGGGATGTGACATGGCATGCAGAGGGAAACAAAAATTTGACAAACCTCGGCCCAAGCCAAAGGCAGCAAAAGTGATGGCATGGCAGCAAGAGCAGGGCTATGCACCAAAGCTTGCCCCTTTGGTCCCCATTGAAATCGCAAGATTTCGTTTCCCTTCCCGAAAGGAAACGAAATCTTGCGGATCCGAAAAGAAAGGCTCCCTAAGACTCTGGAAAGGAGATATGAGCAAGTGAAATGCCCTTGAGGAAAAAAGCCAAAAATGGGAAATTGGGAAACGCAGTGAGCACCAGAAATCGGTCTGGGAGCAAAAGAATTGCAGTGGAAAGGAGCAAAACATGCCAAAATTAGGCTGAGAAATGCTGCAAATTCAGGGAAAAAATCACGGAGGAAGAGAGGACACAGAGGGGAAGAGGGATGTGACATGGCATGCAGAGGGAAACAAAAATTGGAAAAACCTCGGCCCAAGCCAAAGGCAGCAAAAGTGATGGCATGGCAGCAAGAGCAGGGCTATGCACCAAAGCTTGCCCCGTTGGTCCCCATTGAAATCTTGCGGATCCGAAAAGAAAGGCTCCCTAAGACTCTAGAAAGGAGATATGAGCAAGTGAAATGCCCTTGAGGAAAAAAGCCAAAAATGGGAAATTGGGAAACGCAGTGAGCACCAGAAATCGGTCTGGGAGCAAAAGAATTGCAGTGGAAAGGAGCAAAACATGCCAAAATTAGGCTGAGAAATGCTGCAAAATCAGGGAAAAAATCACGGAGGAAGAGAGGACACAGAGGGGAAGAGGGATGTGACATGGCATGCAGAGGGAAACAAAAATTGGAAAAACCTCGGCCCAAGCCAAAGGCAGCAAAAGTGATGGCATGGCAGCAAGAGCAGGGCTATGCACCAAAGCTTGCCCCGTTGGTCCCCATTGAAATCTTGCGGATCCGAAAAGAAAGGCTCCCTAAGACTCTGGAAAGGAGATATGAGCAAGTGAAATGCCCTTGAGGAAAAAAGCCAAAAATGGGAAATTGGGAAACGCAGTGAGCACCAGAAATCGGTCTGGGAGCAAAAGAATTGCAGTGGAAAGGAGCAAAACATGCCAAAATTAGGCTGAGAAATGCTGCAAAATCAGGGAAAAAATCAGGGATGAAGAGAGGACACAGAGGGCAAGAGGGATGTGACATGGCATGCAGAGGGAAACAAAAATTTGACAAACCTCGGCCCAAGCCAAAGGCAGCAAAAGTGATGGCATGGCAGCAAGAGCAGGGCTATGCACCAAAGCTTGCCCCTTTGGTCCCCATTGAAATCGCAAGATTTCGTTTCCCTTCCCGAAAGGAAACGAAATCTTGCGGATCCGAAAAGAAAGGCTCCCTAAGACTCTGGAAAGGAGATATGAGCAAGTGAAATGCCCTTGAGGAAAAAAGCCAAAAATGGGAAATTGGGAAACGCAGTGAGCACCAGAAATCGGTCTGGGAGCAAAAGAATTGCAGTGGAAAGGAGCAAAACATGCCAAAATTAGGCTGAGAAATGCTGCAAAATCAGGGAAAAAATCACGGAGGAAGAGAGGACACAGAGGGGAAGAGGGATGTGACATGGCATGCAGAGGGAAACAAAAATTGGAAAAACCTCGGCCCAAGCCAAAGGCAGCAAAAGTGATGGCATGGCAGCAAGAGCAGGGCTATGCACCAAAGCTTGCCCCGTTGGTCCCCATTGAAATCTTGCGGATCCGAAAAGAAAGGCTCCCTAAGACTCTGGAAAGGAGATATGAGCAAGTGAAATGCCCTTGAGGAAAAAAGCCAAAAATGGGAAATTGGGAAACGCAGTGAGCACCAGAAATCGGTCTGGGAGCAAAAGAATTGCAGTGGAAAGGAGCAAAACATGCCAAAATTAGGCTGAGAAATGCTGCAAAATCAGGGAAAAAATCAGGGAGGAAGAGAGGACACAGAGGGCAAGAGGGATGTGACATGGCATGCAGAGGGAAACAAAAATTTGACAAACCTCGGCCCAAGCCAAAGGCAGCAAAAGTGATGGCATGGCAGCAAGAGCAGGGCTATGCACCAAAGCTTGCCCCTTTGGTCCCCATTGAAATCGCAAGATTTCGTTTCCCTTCCCGAAAGGAAACGAAATCTTGCGGATCCGAAAAGAAAGGCTCCCTAAGACTCTGGAAAGGAGATATGAGCAAGTGAAATGCCCTTGAGGAAAAAAGCCAAAAATGGGAAATTGGGAAACGCAGTGAGCACCAGAAATCGGTCTGGGAGCAAAAGAATTGCAGTGGAAAGGAGCAAAACATGCCAAAATTAGGCTGAGAAATGCTGCAAAATCAGGGAAAAAATCAGGGAGGAAGAGAGGACACAGAGGGCAAGAGGGATGTGACATGGCATGCAGAGGGAAACAAAAATTTGACAAACCTCGGCCCAAGCCAAAGGCAGCAAAAGTGATGGCATGGCAGCAAGAGCAGGGCTATGCACCAAAGCTTGCCCCTTTGGTCCCCATTGAAATCGCAAGATTTCGTTTCCCTTCCCGAAAGGAAACGAAATCTTGCGGATCCGAAAAGAAAGGCTCCCTAAGACTCTGGAAAGGAGATATGAGCAAGTGAAATGCCCTTGAGGAAAAAAGCCAAAAATGGGAAATTGGGAAACGCAGTGAGCACCAGAAATCGGTCTGGGAGCAAAAGAATTGCAGTGGAAAGGAGCAAAACATGCCAAAATTAGGCTGAGAAATGCTGCAAATTCAGGGAAAAAATCACGGAGGAAGAGAGGACACAGAGGGGAAGAGGGATGTGACATGGCATGCAGAGGGAAACAAAAATTGGAAAAACCTCGGCCCAAGCCAAAGGCAGCAAAAGTGATGGCATGGCAGCAAGAGCAGGGCTATGCACCAAAGCTTGCCCCGTTGGTCCCCATTGAAATCTTGCGGATCCGAAAAGAAAGGCTCCCTAAGACTCTGGAAAGGAGATATGAGCAAGTGAAATGCCCTTGAGGAAAAAAGCCAAAAATGGGAAATTGGGAAACGCAGTGAGCACCAGAAATCGGTCTGGGAGCAAAAGAATTGCAGTGGAAAGGAGCAAAACATGCCAAAATTAGGCTGAGAAATGCTGCAAAATCAGGGAAAAAATCACGGAGGAAGAGAGGACACAGAGGGGAAGAGGGATGTGACATGGCATGCAGAGGGAAACAAAAATTGGAAAAACCTCGGCCCAAGCCAAAGGCAGCAAAAGTGATGGCATGGCAGCAAGAGCAGGGCTATGCACCAAAGCTTGCCCCGTTGGTCCCCATTGAAATCTTGCGGATCCGAAAAGAAAGGCTCCCTAAGACTCTGGAAAGGAGATATGAGCAAGTGAAATGCCCTTGAGGAAAAAAGCCAAAAATGGGAAATTGGGAAACGCAGTGAGCACCAGAAATCGGTCTGGGAGCAAAAGAATTGCAGTGGAAAGGAGCAAAACATGCCAAAATTAGGCTGAGAAATGCTGCAAAATCAGGGAAAAAATCAGGGAGGAAGAGAGGACACAGAGGGCAAGAGGGATGTGACATGGCATGCAGAGGGAAACAAAAATTTGACAAACCTCGGCCCAAGCCAAAGGCAGCAAAAGTGATGGCATGGCAGCAAGAGCAGGGCTATGCACCAAAGCTTGCCCCTTTGGTCCCCATTGAAATCGCAAGATTTCGTTTCCCTTCCCGAAAGGAAACGAAATCTTGCGGATCCGAAAAGAAAGGCTCCCTAAGACTCTGGAAAGGAGATATGAGCAAGTGAAATGCCCTTGAGGAAAAAAGCCAAAAATGGGAAATTGGGAAACGCAGTGAGCACCAGAAATCGGTCTGGGAGCAAAAGAATTGCAGTGGAAAGGAGCAAAACATGCCAAAATTAGGCTGAGAAATGCTGCAAATTCAGGGAAAAAATCAGGGATGAAGAGAGGACACAGAGGGCAAGAGGGATGTGACATGGCATGCAGAGGGAAACAAAAATTGGAAAAACCTCGGCCCAAGCCAAAGGCAGCAAAAGTGATGGCATGGCAGCAAGAGCAGGGCTATGCACCAAAGCTTGCCCCTTTGGTCCCCATTGAAATCACAAGATTTCGTTTCCCTTCCCGAAAGGAAACGAAATCTTGCGGATCCGAAAAGAAAGGCTCCCTAAGACTCTGGAAAGGAGATATGAGCAAGTGAAATGCCCTTGAGGAAAAAAGCCAAAAATGGGAAATTGGGAAACGCAGTGAGCACCAGAAATCGGTCTGGGAGCAAAAGAATTGCAGTGGAAAGGAGCAAAACATGCCAAAATTTAGCTGAGAAATGCTGCAAATTCAGGGAAAAAATCAGGGAGGAAGAGAGGACACAGAGGGGAAGAGGGATGTGACATGGCATGCAGAGGGAAACAAAAATTGGAAAAACCTCGGCCCAAGCCAAAGGCAGCAAAAGTGATGGCATGGCAGCAAGAGCAGGGCTATGCACCAAAGCTTGCCCCTTTGGTCCCCATTGAAATCGCAAGATTTCGTTTCCCTTCCCAAAAGGAAACTTTGTTTCCTTTCGGGAAGGGAAACGAAATCTTGCGGATCCGAAAAGAAAGGCTCCCTAAGACTCTGGAAAGGAGATATGAGCAAGTGAAATGCCCTTGAGGAAAAAAGCCAAAAATGGGAAATTGGGAAACGCAGTGAGCACCAGAAATCGGTCTGGGAGCAAAAGAATTGCAGTGGAAAGGAGCAAAACATGCCAAAATTAGGCTGAGAAATGCTGCAAATTCAGGGAAAAAATCACGGAGGAAGAGAGGACACAGAGGGGAAGAGGGATGTGACATGGCATGCAGAGGGAAACAAAAATTGGAAAAACCTCGGCCCAAGCCAAAGGCAGCAAAAGTGATGGCATGGCAGCAAGAGCAGGGCTATGCACCAAAGCTTGCCCCGTCGGTCCCCATTGAAATCTTGCGGATCCGAAAAGAAAGGCTCCCTAAGACTCTGGAAAGGAGATATGAGCAAGTGAAATGCCCTTGAGGAAAAAAGCCAAAAATGGGAAATTGGGAAACGCAGTGAGCACCAGAAATCGGTCTGGGAGCAAAAGAATTGCAGTGGAAAGGAGCAAAACATGCCAAAATTAGGCTGAGAAATGCTGCAAAATCAGGGAAAAAATCACGGAGGAAGAGAGGACACAGAGGGGAAGAGGGATGTGACATGGCATGCAGAGGGAAACAAAAATTGGAAAAACCTCGGCCCAAGCCAAAGGCAGCAAAAGTGATGGCATGGCAGCAAGAGCAGGGCTATGCACCAAAGCTTGCCCCGTTGGTCCCCATTGAAATCTTGCGGATCCGAAAAGAAAGGCTCCCTAAGACTCTGGAAAGGAGATATGAGCAAGTGAAATGCCCTTGAGGAAAAAAGCCAAAAATGGGAAATTGGGAAACGCAGTGAGCACCAGAAATCGGTCTGGGAGCAAAAGAATTGCAGTGGAAAGGAGCAAAACATGCCAAAATTAGGCTGAGAAATGCTGCAAAATCAGGGAAAAAATCAGGGAGGAAGAGAGGACACAGAGGGCAAGAGGGATGTGACATGGCATGCAGAGGGAAACAAAAATTTGACAAACCTCGGCCCAAGCCAAAGGCAGCAAAAGTGATGGCATGGCAGCAAGAGCAGGGCTATGCACCAAAGCTTGCCCCTTTGGTCCCCATTGAAATCGCAAGATTTCGTTTCCCTTCCCGAAAGGAAACGAAATCTTGCGGATCCGAAAAGAAAGGCTCCCTAAGACTCTGGAAAGGAGATATGAGCAAGTGAAATGCCCTTGAGGAAAAAAGCCAAAAATGGGAAATTGGGAAACGCAGTGAGCACCAGAAATCGGTCTGGGAGCAAAAGAATTGCAGTGGAAAGGAGCAAAACATGCCAAAACTAGGCTGAGAAATGCTGCAAAATCAGGGAAAAAATCACGGAGGAAGAGAGGACACAGAGGGGAAGAGGGATGTGACATGGCATGCAGAGGGAAACAAAAATTGGAAAAACCTCGGCCCAAGCCAAAGGCAGCAAAAGTGATGGCATGGCAGCAAGAGCAGGGCTATGCACCAAAGCTTGCCCCGTTGGTCCCCATTGAAATCTTGCGGATCCGAAAAGAAAGGCTCCCTAAGACTCTGGAAAGGAGATATGAGCAAGTGAAATGCCCTTGAGAAAAAAAGCAAAAGATGGGAAATTGGGAAATGCAGTGAGCGCCAGAAATCGGTCTGGGAGCAAAAGAATTGCAGTGGAAAGGAGCAAAACATGCCAAAATTAGGCTGAGAAATGCTGCAAAATCAGGGAAAAAATCAGGGAGGAAGAGAGGACACAGAGGGGAAGAGGGATGTGACATGGCATGCAGAGGGAAACAAAAATTGGAAAAACCTCGGCCCAAGCCAAAGGCAGCAAAAGTGATGGCATGGCAGCAAGAGCAGGGCTATGCACCAAAGCTTGCCCCTTTAGTCCCCATTGAAATCGCAAGATTTCGTTTCCCTTCCCGAAAGGAAACTTTGTTTCCCTTCCCGAAAGGAAACGAAATCTTGCGGATCCGAAAAGAAAGGCTCCCTAAGACTCTGGAAAGGAGATATGAGCAAGTGAAATGCCCTTGAGGAAAAAAGCCAAAAATGGGAAATTGGGAAATGCAGTGAGCACCAGAAATCGGTCTGGGAGCAAAAGAATTGCAGTGGAAAGGAGCAAAACATGCCAAAATTAGGCTGAGAAATGCTGCAAATTCAGGGAAAAAATCAGGGAGGAAGAGAGGACACAGAGGGGAAGAGGGATGTGACATGGCATGCAGAGGGAAACAAAAATTGGAAAAACCTCGGCCCAAGCCAAAGGCAGCAAAAGTGATGGCATGGCAGCAAGAGCAGGGCTATGCACCAAAGCTTGCCCCTTTGGTCCCCATTGAAATCACAAGATTTCGTTTCCCTTCCCGAAAGGAAACGAAATCTTGCGGATCCGAAAAGAAAGGCTCCCTAAGACTCTGGAAAGGAGATATGAGCAAGTGAAATGCCCTTGAGGAAAAAAGCCAAAAATGGGAAATTGGGAAACGCAGTGAGCACCAGAAATCGGTCTGGGAGCAAAAGAATTGCAGTGGAAAGGAGCAAAACATGCCAAAATTAGGCTGAGAAATGCTGCAAATTCAGGGAAAAAATCAGGGAGGAAGAGAGGACACAGAGGGGAAGAGGGATGTGACATGGCATGCAGAGGGAAACAAAAATTGGAAAAACCTCGGCCCAAGCCAAAGGCAGCAAAAGTGATGGCATGGCAGCAAGAGCAGGGCTATGCACCAAAGCTTGCCCCTTTGGTCCCCATTGAAATCGCAAGATTTCGTTTCCCTTCCCAAAAGGAAACTTTGTTTCCTTTCGGGAAGGGAAACGAAATCTTGCGGATCCGAAAAGAAAGGCTCCCTAAGACTCTGGAAAGGAGATATGAGCAAGTGAAATGCCCTTGAGGAAAAAAGCCAAAAATGGGAAATTGGGAAACGCAGTGAGCACCAGAAATCGGTCTGGGAGCAAAAGAATTGCAGTGGAAAGGAGCAAAACATGCCAAAATTAGGCTGAGAAATGCTGCAAATTCAGGGAAAAAATCACGGAGGAAGAGAGGACACAGAGGGGAAGAGGGATGTGACATGGCATGCAGAGGGAAACAAAAATTTGACAAACCTCGGCCCAAGCCAAAGGCAGCAAAAGTGATGGCATGGCAGCAAGAGCAGGGCTATGCACCAAAGCTTGCCCCGTTGGTCCCCATTGAAATCTTGCGGATCCGAAAAGAAAGGCTCCCTAAGACTCTGGAAAGGAGATATGAGCAAGTGAAATGCCCTTGAGAAAAAAAGCAAAAGATGGGAAATTGGGAAACGCAGTGAGCACCAGAAATCGGTCTGGGAGCAAAAGAATTGCAGTGGAAAGGAGCAAAACATGCCAAAATTAGGCTGAGAAATGCTGCAAATTCAGGGAAAAAATCAGGGAGGAAGAGAGGACACAGAGGGGAAGAGGGATGTGACATGGCATGCAGAGGGAAACAAAAATTGGAAAAACCTCGGCCCAAGCCAAAGGCAGCAAAAGTGATGGCATGGCAGCAAGAGCAGGGCTATGCACCAAAGCTTGCCCCTTTGGTCCCCATTGAAATCGCAAGATTTCGTTTCCCTTCCCGAAAGGAAACGAAATCTTGCGGATCCGAAAAGAAAGGCTCCCTAAGACTCTGGAAAGGAGATATGAGCAAGTGAAATGCCCTTGAGAAAAAAAGCAAAAGATGGGAAATTGGGAAATGCAGTGAGCGCCAGAAATCGGTCTGGGAGCAAAAGAATTGCAGTGGAAAGGAGCAAAACATGCCAAAATTAGGCTGAGAAATGCTGCAAAATCAGGGAAAAAATCAGGGAGGAAGAGAGGACACAGAGGGGAAGAGGGATGTGACATGGCATGCAGAGGGAAACAAAAATTGGAAAAACCTCGGCCCAAGCCAAAGGCAGCAAAAGTGATGGCATGGCAGCAAGAGCAGGGCTATGCACCAAAGCTTGCCCCGTTGGTCCCCATTGAAATCTTGCGGATCCGAAAAGAAAGGCTCCCTAAGACTCTGGAAAGGAGATATGAGCAAGTGAAATGCCCTTGAGAAAAAAAGCAAAAGTTGGGAAATTGGGAAATGCAGTGAGCGCCAGAAATCGGTCTGGGAGCAAAAGAATTGCAGTGGAAAGGAGCAAAACATGCCAAAATTAGGCTGAGAAATGCTGCAAAATCAGGGAAAAAATCAGGGAGGAAGAGAGGACACAGAGGGGAAGAGGGATGTGACATGGCATGCAGAGGGAAACAAAAATTGGAAAAACCTCGGCCCAAGCCAAAGGCAGCAAAAGTGATGGCATGGCAGCAAGAGCAGGGCTATGCACCAAAGCTTGCCCCTTTAGTCCCCATTGAAATCGCAAGATTTCGTTTCCCTTCCCGAAAGGAAACTTTGTTTCCCTTCCCGAAAGGAAACGAAATCTTGCGGATCTGAAAAGAAAGGCTCCCTAAGAATCTGGAAAGGACATATGACCAGGTGAAATGCCCTTGAGGAAAAAAGCCAAAAATGGGAAATTGGGAAATGCAGTGAGCACCAGAAATCGGTCTGGGAGCAAAAGAATTGCAGTGGAAAGGAGCAAAACATGCCAAAATTAGGCTGAGAAATGCTGCAAATTCAGGGAAAAAATCAGGGAGGAAGAGAGGACACAGAGGGCAAGAGGGATGTGACATGGCATGCAGAGGGAAACAAAAATTGGAAAAACCTCGGCCCAAGCCAAAGGCAGCAAAAGTGATGGCATGGCAGCAAGAGCAGGGCTATGCACCAAAGCTTGCCCCTTTGGTCCCCATTGAAATCACAAGATTTCGTTTCCCTTCCCGAAAGGAAACGAAATCTTGCGGATCCGAAAAGAAAGGCTCCCTAAGACTCTGGAAAGGAGATATGAGCAAGTGAAATGCCCTTGAGGAAAAAAGCCAAAAATGGGAAATTGGGAAACGCAGTGAGCACCAGAAATCGGTCTGGGAGCAAAAGAATTGCAGTGGAAAGGAGCAAAACATGCCAAAATTAAGCTGAGAAATGCTGCAAATTCAGGGAAAAAATCAGGGAGGAAGAGAGGACACAGAGGGGAAGAGGGATGTGACATGGCATGCAGAGGGAAACAAAAATTGGAAAAACCTCGGCCCAAGCCAAAGGCAGCAAAAGTGATGGCATGGCAGCAAGAGCAGGGCTATGCACCAAAGCTTGCCCCTTTGGTCCCCATTGAAATCGCAAGATTTCGTTTCCCTTCCCAAAAGGAAACTTTGTTTCCTTTCGGGAAGGGAAACGAAATCTTGCGGATCCGAAAAGAAAGGCTCCCTAAGACTCTGGAAAGGAGATATGAGCAAGTGAAATGCCCTTGAGGAAAAAAGCCAAAAATGGGAAATTGGGAAACGCAGTGAGCACCAGAAATCGGTCTGGGAGCAAAAGAATTGCAGTGGAAAGGAGCAAAACATGCCAAAATTAGGCTGAGAAATGCTGCAAATTCAGGGAAAAAATCATGGAGGAAGAGAGGACACAGAGGGGAAGAGGGATGTGACATGGCATGCAGAGGGAAACAAAAATTGGAAAAACCTCGGCCCAAGCCAAAGGCAGCAAAAGTGATGGCATGGCAGCAAGAGCAGGGCTATGCACCAAAGCTTGCCCCTTTGGTCCCCATTGAAATCGCAAGATTTCGTTTCCCTTCCCGAAAGGAAACTTTGTTTCCTTTCGGGAAGGGAAACGAAATCTTGCGGATCCGAAAAGAAAGGCTCCCTAAGACTCTGGAAAGGAGATATGAGCAAGTGAAATGCCCTTGAGGAAAAAAGCCAAAAATGGGAAATTGGGAAACGCAGTGAGCACCAGAAATCGGTCTGGGAGCAAAAGAATTGCAGTGGAAAGGAGCAAAACATGCCAAAATTAGGCTGAGAAATGCTGCAAAATCAGGGAAAAAATCAGGGAGGAAGAGAGGACACAGAGGGCAAGAGGGATGTGACATGGCATGCAGAGGGAAACAAAAATTTGACAAACCTCGGCCCAAGCCAAAGGCAGCAAAAGTGATGGCATGGCAGCAAGAGCAGGGCTATGCACCAAAGCTTGCCCCTTTGGTCCCCATTGAAATCGCAAGATTTCGTTTCCCTTCCCGAAAGGAAACGAAATCTTGCGGATCCGAAAAGAAAGGCTCCCTAAGAATCTGGAAAGGAGATATGAGCAAGTGAAATGCCCTTGAGAAAAAAAGCAAAAGATGGGAAATTGGGAAACGCAGTGAGCACCAGAAATCGGTCTGGGAGCAAAAGAATTGCAGTGGAAAGGAGCAAAACATGCCAAAATTAGGCTGAGAAATGCTGCAAAATCAGGGAAAAAATCACGGAGGAAGAGAGGACACAGAGGGGAAGAGGGATGTGACATGGCATGCAGAGGGAAACAAAAATTGGAAAAACCTCGGCCCAAGCCAAAGGCAGCAAAAGTGATGGCATGGCAGCAAGAGCAGGGCTATGCACCAAAGCTTGCCCCGTTGGTCCCCATTGAAATCTTGCGGATCCGAAAAGAAAGGCTCCCTAAGACTCTGGAAAGGAGATATGAGCAAGTGAAATGCCCTTGAGGAAAAAAGCCAAAAATGGGAAATTGGGAAACGCAGTGAGCACCAGAAATCGGTCTGGGAGCAAAAGAATTGCAGTGGAAAGGAGCAAAACATGCCAAAATTAGGCTGAGAAATGCTGCAAAATCAGGGAAAAAATCACGGAGGAAGAGAGGACACAGAGGGGAAGAGGGATGTGACATGGCATGCAGAGGGAAACAAAAATTGGAAAAACCTCGGCCCAAGCCAAAGGCAGCAAAAGTGATGGCATGGCAGCAAGAGCAGGGCTATGCACCAAAGCTTGCCCCGTTGGTCCCCATTGAAATCTTGCGGATCCGAAAAGAAAGGCTCCCTAAGACTCTGGAAAGGAGATATGAGCAAGTGAAATGCCCTTGAGAAAAAAAGCAAAAGATGGGAAATTGGGAAATGCAGTGAGCGCCAGAAATCGGTCTGGGAGCAAAAGAATTGCAGTGGAAAGGAGCAAAACATGCCAAAATTAGGCTGAGAAATGCTGCAAATTCAGGGAAAAAATCAGGGAGGAAGAGAGGACACAGAGGGCAAGAGGGATGTGACATGGCATGCAGAGGGAAACAAAAATTGGAAAAACCTCGGCCCAAGCCAAAGGCAGCAAAAGTGATGGCATGGCAGCAAGAGCAGGGCTATGCACCAAAGCTTGCCCCTTTGGTCCCCATTGAAATCGCAAGATTTCGTTTCCCTTCCCGAAAGGAAACGAAATCTTGCGGATCCGAAAAGAAAGGCTCCCTAAGACTCTGGAAAGGAGATATGAGCAAGTGAAATGCCCTTGAGGAAAAAAGCCAAAAATGGGAAATTGGGAAACGCAGTGAGCACCAGAAATCGGTCTGGGAGCAAAAGAATTGCAGTGGAAAGGAGCAAAACATGCCAAAATTAGGCTGAGAAATGCTGCAAAATCAGGGAAAAAATCACGGAGGAAGAGAGGACACAGAGGGGAAGAGGGATGTGACATGGCATGCAGAGGGAAACAAAAATTGGAAAAACCTCGGCCCAAGCCAAAGGCAGCAAAAGTGATGGCATGGCAGCAAGAGCAGGGCTATGCACCAAAGCTTGCCCCTTTGGTCCCCATTGAAATCGCAAGATTTCGTTTCCCTTCCCAAAAGGAAACTTTGTTTCCTTTCGGGAAGGGAAACGAAATCTTGCGGATCCGAAAAGAAAGGCTCCCTAAGACTCTGGAAAGGAGATATGAGCAAGTGAAATGCCCTTGAGGAAAAAAGCCAAAAATGGGAAATTGGGAAACGCAGTGAGCACCAGAAATCGGTCTGGGAGCAAAAGAATTGCAGTGGAAAGGAGCAAAACATGCCAAAATTAGGCTGAGAAATGCTGCAAAATCAGGGAAAAAATCACGGAGGAAGAGAGGACACAGAGGGGAAGAGGGATGTGACATGGCATGCAGAGGGAAACAAAAATTGGAAAAACCTCGGCCCAAGCCAAAGGCAGCAAAAGTGATGGCATGGCAGCAAGAGCAGGGCTATGCACCAAAGCTTGCCCCGTCGGTCCCCATTGAAATCTTGCGGATCCGAAAAGAAAGGCTCCCTAAGACTCTGGAAAGGAGATATGAGCAAGTGAAATGCCCTTGAGGAAAAAAGCCAAAAATGGGAAATTGGGAAACGCAGTGAGCACCAGAAATCGGTCTGGGAGCAAAAGAATTGCAGTGGAAAGGAGCAAAACATGCCAAAATTAGGCTGAGAAATGCTGCAAAATCAGGGAAAAAATCACGGAGGAAGAGAGGACACAGAGGGGAAGAGGGATGTGACATGGCATGCAGAGGGAAACAAAAATTGGAAAAACCTCGGCCCAAGCCAAAGGCAGCAAAAGTGATGGCATGGCAGCAAGAGCAGGGCTATGCACCAAAGCTTGCCCCGTTGGTCCCCATTGAAATCTTGCGGATCCGAAAAGAAAGGCTCCCTAAGACTCTGGAAAGGAGATATGAGCAAGTGAAATGCCCTTGAGAAAAAAAGCAAAAGATGGGAAATTGGGAAATGCAGTGAGCGCCAGAAATCGGTCTGGGAGCAAAAGAATTGCAGTGGAAAGGAGCAAAACATGCCAAAATTAGGCTGAGAAATGCTGCAAAATCAGGGAAAAAATCAGGGAGGAAGAGAGGACACAGAGGGCAAGAGGGATGTGACATGGCATGCAGAGGGAAACAAAAATTGGAAAAACCTCGGCCCAAGCCAAAGGCAGCAAAAGTGATGGCATGGCAGCAAGAGCAGGGCTATGCACCAAAGCTTGCCCCTTTGGTCCCCATTGAAATCGCAAGATTTCGTTTCCCTTCCCGAAAGGAAACGAAATCTTGCGGATCCGAAAAGAAAGGCTCCCTAAGACTCTGGAAAGGAGATATGAGCAAGTGAAATGCCCTTGAGGAAAAAAGCCAAAAATGGGAAATTGGGAAACGCAGTGAGCACCAGAAATCGGTCTGGGAGCAAAAGAATTGCAGTGGAAAGGAGCAAAACATGCCAAAATTAGGCTGAGAAATGCTGCAAAATCAGGGAAAAAATCACGGAGGAAGAGAGGACACAGAGGGGAAGAGGGATGTGACATGGCATGCAGAGGGAAACAAAAATTGGAAAAACCTCGGCCCAAGCCAAAGGCAGCAAAAGTGATGGCATGGCAGCAAGAGCAGGGCTATGCACCAAAGCTTGCCCCTTTGGTCCCCATTGAAATCGCAAGATTTCGTTTCCCTTCCCGAAAGGAAACGAAATCTTGCGGATCCGAAAAGAAAGGCTCCCTAAGACTCTGGAAAGGAGATATGAGCAAGTGAAATGCCCTTGAGGAAAAAAGCCAAAAATGGGAAATTGGGAAACGCAGTGAGCACCAGAAATCGGTCTGGGAGCAAAAGAATTGCAGTGGAAAGGAGCAAAACATGCCAAAATTAGGCTGAGAAATGCTGCAAAATCAGGGAAAAAATCAGGGAGGAAGAGAGGACACAGAGGGGAAGAGGGATGTGACATGGCATGCAGAGGGAAACAAAAATTGGAAAAACCTCGGCCCAAGCCAAAGGCAGCAAAAGTGATGGCATGGCAGCAAGAGCAGGGCTATGCACCAAAGCTTGCCCCTTTGGTCCCCATTGAAATCGCAAGATTTCGTTTCCCTTCCCAAAAGGAAACTTTGTTTCCTTTCGGGAAGGGAAACGAAATCTTGCGGATCCGAAAAGAAAGGCTCCCTAAGACTCTGGAAAGGAGATATGAGCAAGTGAAATGCCCTTGAGGAAAAAAGCCAAAAATGGGAAATTGGGAAACGCAGTGAGCACCAGAAATCGGTCTGGGAGCAAAAGAATTGCAGTGGAAAGGAGCAAAACATGCCAAAATTAGGCTGAGAAATGCTGCAAAATCAGGGAAAAAAACAGGGAGGAAGAGAGGACACAGAGGGCAAGAGGGATGTGACATGGCATGCAGAGGGAAACAAAAATTTGACAAACCTCGGCCCAAGCCAAAGGCAGCAAAAGTGATGGCATGGCAGCAAGAGCAGGGCTATGCACCAAAGCTTGCCCCTTTGGTCCCCATTGAAATCGCAAGATTTCGTTTCCCTTCCCGAAAGGAAACGAAATCTTGCGGATCCGAAAAGAAAGGCTCCCTAAGACTCTGGAAAGGAGATATGAGCAAGTGAAATGCCCTTGAGGAAAAAAGCCAAAAATGGGAAATTGGGAAACGCAGTGAGCACCAGAAATCGGTCTGGGAGCAAAAGAATTGCAGTGGAAAGGAGCAAAACATGCCAAAATTAGGCTGAGAAATGCTGCAAAATCAGGGAAAAAATCACGGAGGAAGAGAGGACACAGAGGGGAAGAGGGATGTGACATGGCATGCAGAGGGAAACAAAAATTGGAAAAACCTCGGCCCAAGCCAAAGGCAGCAAAAGTGATGGCATGGCAGCAAGAGCAGGGCTATGCACCAAAGCTTGCCCCTTTGGTCCCCATTGAAATCGCAAGATTTCGTTTCCCTTCCCAAAAGGAAACTTTGTTTCCTTTCGGGAAGGGAAACGAAATCTTGCGGATCCGAAAAGAAAGGCTCCCTAAGACTCTGGAAAGGAGATATGAGCAAGTGAAATGCCCTTGAGGAAAAAAGCCAAAAATGGGAAATTGGGAAACGCAGTGAGCACCAGAAATCGGTCTGGGAGCAAAAGAATTGCAGTGGAAAGGAGCAAAACATGCCAAAATTAGGCTGAGAAATGCTGCAAAATCAGGGAAAAAATCACGGAGGAAGAGAGGACACAGAGGGGAAGAGGGATGTGACATGGCATGCAGAGGGAAACAAAAATTGGAAAAACCTCGGCCCAAGCCAAAGGCAGCAAAAGTGATGGCATGGCAGCAAGAGCAGGGCTATGCACCAAAGCTTGCCCCGTCGGTCCCCATTGAAATCTTGCGGATCCGAAAAGAAAGGCTCCCTAAGACTCTGGAAAGGAGATATGAGCAAGTGAAATGCCCTTGAGGAAAAAAGCCAAAAATGGGAAATTGGGAAACGCAGTGAGCACCAGAAATCGGTCTGGGAGCAAAAGAATTGCAGTGGAAAGGAGCAAAACATGCCAAAATTAGGCTGAGAAATGCTGCAAAATCAGGGAAAAAATCACGGAGGAAGAGAGGACACAGAGGGGAAGAGGGATGTGACATGGCATGCAGAGGGAAACAAAAATTGGAAAAACCTCGGCCCAAGCCAAAGGCAGCAAAAGTGATGGCATGGCAGCAAGAGCAGGGCTATGCACCAAAGCTTGCCCCTTTGGTCCCCATTGAAATCGCAAGATTTCGTTTCCCTTCCCGAAAGGAAACGAAATCTTGCGGATCCGAAAAGAAAGGCTCCCTAAGACTCTGGAAAGGAGATATGAGCAAGTGAAATGCCCTTGAGGAAAAAAGCCAAAAATGGGAAATTGGGAAACGCAGTGAGCACCAGAAATCGGTCTGGGAGCAAAAGAATTGCAGTGGAAAGGAGCAAAACATGCCAAAATTAGGCTGAGAAATGCTGCAAAATCAGGGAAAAAATCAGGGAGGAAGAGAGGACACAGAGGGGAAGAGGGATGTGACATGGCATGCAGAGGGAAACAAAAATTGGAAAAACCTCGGCCCAAGCCAAAGGCAGCAAAAGTGATGGCATGGCAGCAAGAGCAGGGCTATGCACCAAAGCTTGCCCCTTTGGTCCCCATTGAAATCGCAAGATTTCGTTTCCCTTCCCAAAAGGAAACTTTGTTTCCTTTCGGGAAGGGAAACGAAATCTTGCGGATCCGAAAAGAAAGGCTCCCTAAGACTCTGGAAAGGAGATATGAGCAAGTGAAATGCCCTTGAGGAAAAAAGCCAAAAATGGGAAATTGGGAAACGCAGTGAGCACCAGAAATCGGTCTGGGAGCAAAAGAATTGCAGTGGAAAGGAGCAAAACATGCCAAAATTAGGCTGAGAAATGCTGCAAAATCAGGGAAAAAAACAGGGAGGAAGAGAGGACACAGAGGGCAAGAGGGATGTGACATGGCATGCAGAGGGAAACAAAAATTTGACAAACCTCGGCCCAAGCCAAAGGCAGCAAAAGTGATGGCATGGCAGCAAGAGCAGGGCTATGCACCAAAGCTTGCCCCTTTGGTCCCCATTGAAATCGCAAGATTTCGTTTCCCTTCCCGAAAGGAAACGAAATCTTGCGGATCCGAAAAGAAAGGCTCCCTAAGACTCTGGAAAGGAGATATGAGCAAGTGAAATGCCCTTGAGGAAAAAAGCCAAAAATGGGAAATTGGGAAACGCAGTGAGCACCAGAAATCGGTCTGGGAGCAAAAGAATTGCAGTGGAAAGGAGCAAAACATGCCAAAATTAGGCTGAGAAATGCTGCAAAATCAGGGAAAAAATCACGGAGGAAGAGAGGACACAGAGGGGAAGAGGGATGTGACATGGCATGCAGAGGGAAACAAAAATTGGAAAAACCTCGGCCCAAGCCAAAGGCAGCAAAAGTGATGGCATGGCAGCAAGAGCAGGGCTATGCACCAAAGCTTGCCCCTTTGGTCCCCATTGAAATCGCAAGATTTCGTTTCCCTTCCCAAAAGGAAACTTTGTTTCCTTTCGGGAAGGGAAACGAAATCTTGCGGATCCGAAAAGAAAGGCTCCCTAAGACTCTGGAAAGGAGATATGAGCAAGTGAAATGCCCTTGAGGAAAAAAGCCAAAAATGGGAAATTGGGAAACGCAGTGAGCACCAGAAATCGGTCTGGGAGCAAAAGAATTGCAGTGGAAAGGAGCAAAACATGCCAAAATTAGGCTGAGAAATTGTCCTGGTTTAGGACAAATTAGGGGAAAATCTCCGAAGGAGCCCCTTAAAGGAAACAAACCCCCACAACTCCTCCCCCCTCCCCACTGCCGGGTTCGGGAGGAATTTCCTCGGAGGATAAGTGGAAAAAACTTGTTTATTAAGCAAGAACAAAAAAAACACTCCCCAACACAAGAAAAAACAGCCCGAGATGACAACAAACGTTTTCACCAGTCCGAGAGAGACCGAACGGCTTGGGCAGTCTGCTGAGGAGGGTGCTGAGCTTCTCTGTAGTGCAGACTCCGGAGGAGTTCCTTGACGTTCCCGAATCAAGGTCCGAAGCAGGTCCGATGTCTTCAGGGAAGGGGAGGAAGGAAGGGAAAAACAAAAATAGAAAAATGGCAAAATAAGGCAAGCAAAGAAAAAGCAAAAAAAAGCAAGCGAGCAGAGCAAGCGAAGCAGGCCTAAAGCTAGCAGCAGCAAGCCATAGCAAGCAAGCCGGGGGAGGGACACGGCTATAGACAAAACAAACTGAGAGCACGGGAACAGGAATACACGATTGGGATACAAAGCATGAAAATGTCCTGTCACCCCAGGACATTCCACCCCTTATCCCATATCGTGAACATGTTAATGAACACAATGTAAAACCTTTCATCTCACGTGCTCAAACCTTCCACACTTAACACATTTCCTTCCATCTTACTTGCTCAGACCTTTGACACTTTCACGTTTCCTTCTGTCTCATGTCTGTATGATGTAACGTACAGACAATGGTGGTAACGTTCAGCAAATAATGATATCATCCCACAATCAGATCTCCCTGAGGTACACAACGGGTTGTCCCATCTTTCTGCATTATCCACCAGGTATAACCTGGTCCTTGGGCAAAGACAATCCCACGAATGGGTTTGCCTGTACTCGAAGCAGGATTAATCCATACTGTCTTCCCCAACAAACCTCTGATATGGGCCACTGGGACTTTATCTCCATCGACTATATTAAGGGGCTCAGACTGGGCAGGACCTGCTCGGTTGGTGGAACCCCGAGTGTTAACTAACCAGGTGGCCCTTGCTAAATACTGCTCCCAGTTCTTGAAAGACCCCCCACCCAATGCTTTCAAAGTGGTTTTTAACAATCCATTGTATCTCTCCACTTTACCTGCAGCTGGTGCATGGTAGGGGATGTGGTACACCCACTCAATGCCATGTTCCCTAGCCCAGGTGTTAATAAGATTATTTTTAAAATGAGTCCCATTGTCTGACTCAATCCTTTCAGGAGTACCATGCCTCCAAAGGACCTGCTTTTCAAGGCCCAGAATGGTGTTGCGGGCTGTAGCATGAGACACGGGGTAGGTTTCCAACCATCCCGTAGTGGCTTCTACCATGGTTAGTACGTGGCGCTTGCCTTGGCGGGTTTGAGGCAGTGTGATGTAATCAATTTGCCAAGCCTCCCCATACTTGTACTTGGACCACCGCCCCCCATACCAGAGGGGCTTCACCCGCTTAGCCTGCTTAATGGCGGCACACGTCTCACAGTCATGGATAACCTGAGAAATGCTGTCCATGGTTAGATCCACCCCTCGGTCTCGTGCCCACTTATAGGTGGCATCTCTACCCTGGTGGCCTGAGGCATCATGGGCCCATCGTGCTAGGAACAGCTCTCCTTTGTGCTCCCAGTCAAGATCTATCTTCAACTCCCCTATCTTTGCGGCCTGATCTACCTGCTGATTGTTTTGCTGCTCCTCATTAGCCCTGCTTCTGGGGACATGGGCATCTACATGGCGAACCTTCACAGGTAGTTTCTCTAGCCGGGTAGCGATGTCTTTCCATTCTTCAGCAGCCCAAATTGGTTTTCCTCTGCGCTGCCAGTTCGCCTCCTTCCATCTCTTCAGCCATCCCCACAGAGCATTGGCTACCATCCAGGAATCAGTATAAAGGTAAAGTTTTGGCCACTTCTCTGCTTCAGCAATGTCCAGGGCCAATTGAACAGCTTTGAGTTCCGCAAGTTGACTCGATCCACCTTCTCCTTCGATAGCTTGTGCAACCTGTCGTGTGGGGCTCCATACGGCTGCTTTCCACTTCCGGTTCATTCCTACGAGGCGACAGGAACCATCGGTAAAAAGAGCGTAATGTATGTCTTCTGCCGGCAGTTGGTTATACGGTGGAGCTTCTTCGGCACGGGTCACTTGCTCTTCTCCCTCTTCACCAGTGAGCCTGAAGTTTTCACCCTCAGGCCAATTTGTAATTACCTCCAAAATCCCAGGACGATTTAGTTTCCCAATTTGGGCACGCTGTGTAATGAGGGCAATCCACTTGCTCCATGTAGCACTGGTGGCATGGTGGGTGGAGGGAACCTTTCCTCTAAACATCCACCCCAGCACAGGTAGTCGAGGTGCCAGGAAGAGTTGTACTTCAGTACCAATTACCTCTGAAGCAGCTTGGACTCCTTCATAAGCAGCCAAGATTTCCTTCTCCGTTGGGGTGTAGTTACTTTCAGACCCTCTGTAGCTCCGACTCCAGAATCCCAGTGGTCGGCCTCGGGTCTCCTCAGGCACCTTCTGCCAAAGGCTCCAGGACAGGCCATGGTTCCCGGCTGCAGAATAGAGCATGTTCTTCACATCTGGTCCCGTCCTGACTGGGCCAAGGGCTACTGCATGGGCAATTTCCTGCTTGATCTGGGCAAAAGCTTGTTGCTGCTCAGGGCCCCAATGGAAATCGTTCTTCTTACGAGTAATCAAGTAAAGAGGGCTCACAATCTGACTATACTCAGGAATATGCATCCTCCAGAAACCTATAGCACCTAAGAAAGCTTGCGTTTCCTTCTTATTGGTTGGTGGGGACATAGCTGTGATTTTGTTGATGACATCGGTAGGAATCTGGCGCCGCCCATCTTGCCACTTCACCCCCAGGAACTGGATCTCCCGAGCTGGTCCCTTAACTTTACTTTTCTTAATGGCAAAGCCGGCTTCCAGGAGAATTTGGATGATTTTCTCTCCTTTCTCAAACACTTCTGCTGCTGTGTTTCCCCACACAATGATATCATCAATGTACTGCAAATGTTCTGGAGCCTCACCCTTTTCTAGTGTAGTCTGGATCAGTCCATGACAGATGGTGGGACTGTGCTTCCACCCCTGGGGCAGTCGGTTCCAGGTGTACTGCACGCCCCTCCAGGTGAAAGCAAACTGAGGCCTGCATTCTGTAGCCAGGGGGATGGAGAAAAATGCATTGGCAATATCGATTGTGGCGTACCACTTTGCTGCCTTGGACTCCAGCTCGTACTGGAGTTCCAGCATGTCCGGCACAGCAGCGCTCAGTGGTGGTGTCACTTCATTCAATGCACGGTAATCCACGGTCAATCTCCATTCTCCTTCAGATTTACGTACAGGCCAAATGGGACTGTTGAAGGGTGAGTGGGTTTTACTAACCACCCCTTGGCTCTCTAACTCTCGAATCATCTTGTGAATGGGGATCACAGCATCTCGATTTGTTCGATACTGCCGGCGATGCACTGTCGAGGTGGCAACAGGTACTTGTTGCTCTTCTACCTTCAGGAGTCCTACTGCAGATGGGTTCTCTGACAATCCAGGCAAGGTGTTCAATTTCTTAATGCCCTCTGCCTCCACAGCAGCTATTCCAAAAGCCCACCTGAGTCCCTTAGGGTCTTTGTAGTAGCCACTCCTGAGATAGTCTATGCCCAGAATACACGGAGCCTCGGGGCCAGTCACAATTGGATGTTTGTGCCACTCCTTCCCGGTCAGGCTTACTTCAGCTTCCATCAGAGTCAATTCTTGTGATCCCCCCGTCACCCCGGCAATGGAAATACGTTCTGTTCCCACATGTCCTGAAGGCATTAAGGTACACTGCGAACCAGTATCAACCAAAGCTCTGTATTTCTGTGGCTCTGATGTGCCAGGCCATAGAACCCACACTGTCCAAAAGATTCGATTTTCCCTAACCTCTACCTGGCTAGAGGCAGGGCCCCTCTAAGCCTGGTTATCCTTCTTTCCAGAGACATATGTCTTGGAGGTTCCTTCCAGGGGATCCGACGAATCATCGTCATCATTATGCCTGACAATTCGACTACGGGCAACTGGAGCTGCTTCCCTTTTCTTACCTTCCTTCAATTCACGCACCCGTTGTGCCAGAGCAGCAGTAGACTTCCCATCCCATCTCCTCATGTTTTCTCCAGACTCACGTAAGAAGAACCACAACTCAGCTCGTGGGGTGTACCTTCTCTCCCCAACAATGGAACGTTTGCGTTGGATAGCAGGGCGTCTAATTTGTACAGCTGAGATTTGGAGGAGGTCCTCCTTAATCTCTTCCCTGAGTTTCTTACGACTTTCCTCTATTTTGTCTTCTAATTTCTGCAGTCGTGTTTCCACAGCTGCAATTCTGGCATGAGTCGGGCCATGTACAGCATCCGCATATGCTCGAAGCTTCTTCGCCATATCGAGTACAGTCTCATATACCTCATCCCGCTTCATTATTGCTAGAGCAGAAGCGTATTCAGGTGGCCCAAGTCGCACAAGTTTCCTCCACATTACAGGTGTACACGGTACGAAGTCTGGATTCCTAGTTGTTATGTCATCTGAAAAAATGACCTCTACCACTGCCATCTCCCTCAGGCGTTGGATCCCCTGTTCTATGGTCTTCCACCGTGTCTGCTGAATATAGAGGTCATCTGCACACAGGTATCTTTGTGCTACGCTGTCCAGGACCCGTTCCCAGAGGCTGTGAGGGCTAGCCCCTCTCATCATGCCTTGGTCGATCACAGGATCGTGTGACAGGGATCCCAAATGCCTCGCTTCAGTGCCATCCAGAATGGTAGCCTCCCCTGCTGCATCCCAAAGGCGGACTAGCCAACTAATTATAGATTCATCGGGCTGTCGCCTATAATCCTTCCTTAAGCCTCGAAGGTCCTTCAGGGAGAAGGAATCAATATTGGCTCCGGAATCTGTGCCATTTGGTGTGGTTTCTGATTTTGGTGATGGTCCTTCTCTTGGATCATCATCATCATCCTCCACCCTTCGGTCAGTCTTGCTTTTGCACTTTCCACCTCTTGTATTAGCAGCAACAGCCATTGGTTGAGGCTTACTCTCTGGTTTAACTACTGGCCTGGAGCCTGGGATGTTGGCTGCAGCCTGAGTGACTGGGATAGTAACTAACTTATCTCCCTGTTCCCTTTCCTCTGTCTGCTGCCCTACAGTGTCTAGCAGGGTGCGATAAGCATGTGCCAGGGCCCAGCTCACTGCAATGATCTTTTCCTCCTTAGTGTTACCATGGCACCTCTCTTTCAGGTACTTTACCACCTCAGCTGGATTCTGAATTTGTTCAGATGGAAAGTCCCAGACTATAGGATCAGAAAACTCCTTTAAAATTTGGCCCATATCCTCCCATTTCCCACACCACTCAGGACTCCTCACCCTTGGTTTTACTCCTAAATCAGGAGTCTCACCAGCCCCTCTAGAAATTTCAGCCTTCATCTTATATAAACTACAGACAGTATAAAGAAAGCTTACTAAATTAAATGCCAGAAAGATGGTGTCCTTGGCAGTCAGGGAGAACCAAACATTTTCTAATAGAGATGTAAATAATTCAGAGGAGAAGAAGGAAAGCAAAGGCTGAAAAGCCTCCTCCCCTGCTTCTCCCCTAACAAACTGAGTACACAGCCACAACCACGAACCATACATTCCTGGAACCGATAACAACATTTTTATAAACCTCTTGCAAATCATCACAACCAAGCCCAACCCGATAAATATTCTGGTTAGTGCCCCTCTGCTACAAAAGCTACGCATTAGGGACAATACCGGAGCTATTTCTGGATAAGAAAATAAACCTAGGGACCACAAAGGTATTAAAACTTCAAAAAACCCTAATGACCAGAAATAGAGGCAGGCTTTCAATCCAAATGACATTATAACTTCAAAAACAGACATACCAATGTACCCACGAAACAATTGAGACCAAAATATTATTTAGAATGAAGTTTTTTCCACTTTGTCTGGTCGATTTCCCCGTACGGGCCACCAAAGAATATATTGTCCTGGTTTAGGACAAATTAGGGGAAAATCTCCGAAGGAGCCCCTTAAAGGAAACAAACCCCCACAACTCCTCCCCCCTCCCCACTGCCGGGTTCGGGAGGAATTTCCTCGGAGGATAAGTGGAAAAAACTTGTTTATTAAGCAAGAACAAAAAAAAACACTCCCCAACACAAGAAAAAACAGCCCGAGATGACAACAAACGTTTTCACCAGTCCGAGAGAGACCGAACGGCTTGGGCAGTCTGCTGAGGAGGGTGCTGAGCTTCTCTGTAGTGCAGACTCCGGAGGAGTTCCTTGACGTTCCCGAATCAAGGTCCGAAGCAGGTCCGATGTCTTCAGGGAAGGGGAGGAAGGAAGGGAAAAACAAAAATAGAAAAATGGCAAAATAAGGCAAGCAAAGAAAAAGCAAAAAAAAGCAAGCGAGCAGAGCAAGCGAAGCAGGCCTAAAGCTAGCAGCAGCAAGCCATAGCAAGCAAGCCGGGGGAGGGACACGGCTATAGACAAAACAAACTGAGAGCACGGGAACAGGAATACACGATTGGGATACAAAGCATGAAAATGTCCTGTCACCCCAGGACAGAAATGCTGCAAAATCAGGGAAAAAATCACGGAGGAAGAGAGGACACAGAGGGGAAGAGGGATGTGACATGGCATGCAGAGGGAAACAAAAATTGGAAAAACCTCGGCCCAAGCCAAAGGCAGCAAAAGTGATGGCATGGCAGCAAGAGCAGGGCTATGCACCAAAGCTTGCCCCGTCGGTCCCCATTGAAATCTTGCGGATCCGAAAAGAAAGGCTCCCTAAGACTCTGGAAAGGAGATATGAGCAAGTGAAATGCCCTTGAGGAAAAAAGCCAAAAATGGGAAATTGGGAAACGCAGTGAGCACCAGAAATCGGTCTGGGAGCAAAAGAATTGCAGTGGAAAGGAGCAAAACATGCCAAAATTAGGCTGAGAAATGCTGCAAAATCAGGGAAAAAATCACGGAGGAAGAGAGGACACAGAGGGGAAGAGGGATGTGACATGGCATGCAGAGGGAAACAAAAATTGGAAAAACCTCGGCCCAAGCCAAAGGCAGCAAAAGTGATGGCATGGCAGCAAGAGCAGGGCTATGCACCAAAGCTTGCCCCTTTGGTCCCCATTGAAATCTTGCGGATCCGAAAAGAAAGGCTCCCTAAGACTCTGGAAAGGAGATATGAGCAAGTGAAATGCCCTTGAGAAAAAAAGCAAAAGATGGGAAATTGGGAAATGCAGTGAGCACCAGAAATCGGTCTGGGAGCAAAAGAATTGCAGTGGAAAGGAGCAAAACATGCCAAAATTAGGCTGAGAAATGCTGCAAATTCAGGGAAAAAATCACGGAGGAAGAGAGGACACAGAGGGGAAGAGGGATGTGACATGGCATGCAGAGGGAAACAAAAATTGGAAAAACCTCGGCCCAAGCCAAAGGCAGCAAAAGTGATGGCATGGCAGCAAGAGCAGGGCTATGCACCAAAGCTTGCCCCTTTGGTCCCCATTGAAATCGCAAGATTTCGTTTCCCTTCCCGAAAGGAAACTTTGTTTCCTTTCGGGAAGGGAAACGAAATCTTGCGGATCCGAAAAGAAAGGCTCCCTAAGACTCTGGAAAGGAGATATTGAGCAAGTGAAATGCCCTTGAGGAAAAAAGCCAAAAATGGGAAATTGGGAAACGCAGTGAGCACCAGAAATCGGTCTGGGAGCAAAAGAATTGCAGTGGAAAGGAGCAAAACATGCCAAAATTAGGCTGAGAAATGCTGCAAAATCAGGGAAAAAATCAGGGAGGAAGAGAGGACACAGAGGGCAAGAGGGATGTGACATGGCATGCAGAGGGAAACAAAAATTTGAGAAACCTCGGCCCAAGCCAAAGGCAGCAAAAGTGATGGCATGGCAGCAAGAGCAGGGCTATGCACCAAAGCTTGTCCCTTTGGTCCCCATTGAAAATCGCAAGATTTCGTTTCCCTTCCCGAAAGGAAACGAAATCTTGCGGATCCGAAAAGAAAGGCTCCCTAAGACTCTGGAAAGGAGATATGAGCAAGTGAAATGCCCTTGAGGAAAAAAGCCAAAAATGGGAAATTGGGAAACGCAGTGAGCACCAGAAATCGGTCTGGGAGCAAAAGAATTGCAGTGGAAAGGAGCAAAACATGCCAAAATTAGGCTGAGAAATGCTGCAAAATCAGGGAAAAAATCACGGAGGAAGAGAGGACACAGAGGGGAAGAGGGATGTGACATGGCATGCAGAGGGAAACAAAAATTGGAAAAACCTCGGCCCAAGCCAAAGGCAGCAAAAGTGATGGCATGGCAGCAAGAGCAGGGCTATGCACCAAAGCTTGCCCCTTTGGTCCCCATTGAAATCGCAAGATTTCGTTTCCCTTCCCAAAAGGAAACTTTGTTTCCTTTCGGGAAGGGAAACGAAATCTTGCGGATCCGAAAAGAAAGGCTCCCTAAGACTCTGGAAAGGAGATATGAGCAAGTGAAATGCCCTTGAGGAAAAAAGCCAAAAATGGGAAATTGGGAAACGCAGTGAGCACCAGAAATCGGTCTGGGAGCAAAAGAATTGCAGTGGAAAGGAGCAAAACATGCCAAAATTAGGCTGAGAAATGCTGCAAAATCAGGGAAAAAAACAGGGAGGAAGAGAGGACACAGAGGGGAAGAGGGATGTGACATGGCATGCAGAGGGAAACAAAAATTGGAAAAACCTCGGCCCAAGCCAAAGGCAGCAAAAGTGATGGCATGGCAGCAAGAGCAGGGCTATGCACCAAAGCTTGCCCCTTTGGTCCCCATTGAAATCACAAGATTTCGTTTCCCTTCCCGAAAGGAAACGAAATCTTGCGGATCCGAAAAGAAAGGCTCCCTAAGACTCTGGAAAGGAGATATGAGCAAGTGAAATGCCCTTGAGGAAAAAAGCCAAAAATGGGAAATTGGGAAACGCAGTGAGCACCAGAAATCGGTCTGGGAGTAAAAGAATTGCAGTGGAAAGGAGCAAAACATGCCAAAATTAAGCTGAGAAATGCTGCAAATTCAGGGAAAAAATCAGGGAGGAAGAGAGGACACAGAGGGGAAGAGGGATGTGACATGGCATGCAGAGGGAAACAAAAATTGGACAAACCTCGGCCCAAGCCAAAGGCAGCAAAAGTGATGGCATGGCAGCAAGAGCAGGGCTATGCACCAAAGCTTGCCCCTTTGGTCCCCATTGAAATCGCAAGATTTCGTTTCCCTTCCCGAAAGGAAACGAAATCTTGCGGATCCGAAAAGAAAGGCTCCCTAAGACTCTGGAAAGGAGATATGAGCAAGTGAAATGCCCTTGAGGAAAAAAGCCAAAAATGGGAAATTGGGAAACGCAGTGAGCACCAGAAATCGGTCTGGGAGCAAAAGAATTGCAGTGGAAAGGAGCAAAACATGCCAAAATTAGGCTGAGAAATGCTGCAAAATCAGGGAAAAAATCACGGAGGAAGAGAGGACACAGAGGGGAAGAGGGATGTGACATGGCATGCAGAGGGAAACAAAAATTGGAAAAACCTCGGCCCAAGCCAAAGGCAGCAAAAGTGATGGCATGGCAGCAAGAGCAGGGCTATGCACCAAAGCTTGCCCCTTTGGTCCCCATTGAAATCGCAAGATTTCGTTTCCCTTCCCGAAAGGAAACTTAGTTTCCTTTCGGGAAGGGAAACGAAATCTTGCGGATCTGAAAAGAAAGGCTCCCTAAGAATCTGGAAAGGAGATATGAGCAAGTGAAATGCCCTTGAGGAAAAAAGCCAAAAATGGGAAATTGGGAAATGCAGTGAGCACCAGAAATCGGTCTGGGAGCAAAAGAATTGCAGTGGAAAGGAGCAAAACATGCCAAAATTAGGCTGAGAAATGCTGCAAAATCAGGGAAAAAATCAGGGAGGAAGAGAGGACACAGAGGGGAAGAGGGATGTGACATGGCATGCAGAGGGAAACAAAAATTGGAAAAACCTCGGCCCAAGCCAAAGGCAGCAAAAGTGATGGCATGGCAGCAAGAGCAGGGCTATGCACCAAAGCTTGCCCCTTTGGTCCCCATTGAAATCACAAGATTTCGTTTCCCTTCCCGAAAGGAAACGAAATCTTGCGGATCCGAAAAGAAAGGCTCCCTAAGACTCTGGAAAGGAGATATGAGCAAGTGAAATGCCCTTGAGGAAAAAAGCCAAAAATGGGAAATTGGGAAACGCAGTGAGCACCAGAAATCGGTCTGGGAGTAAAAGAATTGCAGTGGAAAGGAGCAAAACATGCCAAAATTAAGCTGAGAAATGCTGCAAATTCAGGGAAAAAATCAGGGAGGAAGAGAGGACACAGAGGGGAAGAGGGATGTGACATGGCATGCAGAGGGAAACAAAAATTGGACAAACCTCGGCCCAAGCCAAAGGCAGCAAAAGTGATGGCATGGCAGCAAGAGCAGGGCTATGCACCAAAGCTTGCCCCTTTGGTCCCCATTGAAATCGCAAGATTTCGTTTCCCTTCCCAAAAGGAAACTTTGTTTCCTTTCGGGAAGGGAAACGAAATCTTGCGGATCCGAAAAGAAAGGCTCCCTAAGACTCTGGAAAGGAGATATGAGCAAGTGAAATGCCCTTGAGGAAAAAAGCCAAAAATGGGAAATTGGGAAACGCAGTGAGCACCAGAAATCGGTCTGGGAGCAAAAGAATTGCAGTGGAAAGGAGCAAAACATGCCAAAATTAGGCTGAGAAATGCTGCAAAATCAGGGAAAAAATCACGGAGGAAGAGAGGACACAGAGGGGAAGAGGGATGTGACATGGCATGCAGAGGGAAACAAAAATTGGAAAAACCTCGGCCCAAGCCAAAGGCAGCAAAAGTGATGGCATGGCAGCAAGAGCAGGGCTATGCACCAAAGCTTGCCCCGTTGGTCCCCATTGAAATCTTGCGGATCCGAAAAGAAAGGCTCCCTAAGACTCTGGAAAGGAGATATGAGCAAGTGAAATGCCCTTGAGGAAAAAAGCCAAAAATGGGAAATTGGGAAACGCAGTGAGCACCAGAAATCGGTCTGGGAGCAAAAGAATTGCAGTGGAAAGGAGCAAAACATGCCAAAATTAGGCTGAGAAATGCTGCAAAATCAGGGAAAAAATCACGGAGGAAGAGAGGACACAGAGGGGAAGAGGGATGTGACATGGCATGCAGAGGGAAACAAAAATTGGAAAAACCTCGGCCCAAGCCAAAGGCAGCAAAAGTGATGGCATGGCAGCAAGAGCAGGGCTATGCACCAAAGCTTGCCCCGTTGGTCCCCATTGAAATCTTGCGGATCCGAAAAGAAAGGCTCCCTAAGACTCTGGAAAGGAGATATGAGCAAGTGAAATGCCCTTGAGAAAAAAAGCAAAAGATGGGAAATTGGGAAATGCAGTGAGCGCCAGAAATCGGTCTGGGAGCAAAAGAATTGCAGTGGAAAGGAGCAAAACATGCCAAAATTAGGCTGAGAAATGCTGCAAAATCAGGGAAAAAATCAGGGAGGAAGAGAGGACACAGAGGGCAAGAGGGATGTGACATGGCATGCAGAGGGAAACAAAAATTGGAAAAACCTCGGCCCAAGCCAAAGGCAGCAAAAGTGATGGCATGGCAGCAAGAGCAGGGCTATGCACCAAAGCTTGCCCCTTTAGTCCCCATTGAAATCGCAAGATTTCGTTTCCCTTCCCGAAAGGAAACTTTTTTTCCTTTCGGGAAGGGAAACGAAATCTTGCGGATCTGAAAAGAAAGGCTCCCTAAGAATCTGGAAAGGACATATGACCAGGTGAAATGCCCTTGAGAAAAAAAGCCAAAAATGGGAAATTGGGAATTGCAGTGAGCACCAGAAATCGGTCTGGGAGCAAAAGAATTGCAGTGGAAAGGAGCAAAACATGCCAAAATTAGGCTGAGAAATGCTGCAAATTCAGGGAAAAAATCAGGGAGGAAGAGAGGACACAGAGGGCAAGAGGGATGTGACATGGCATGCAGAGGGAAACAAAAATTGGAAAAACCTCGGCCCAAGCCAAAGGCAGCAAAAGTGATGGCATGGCAGCAAGAGCAGGGCTATGCACCAAAGCTTGCCCCTTTGGTCCCCATTGAAATCGCAAGATTTCGTTTCCCTTCCCGAAAGGAAACTTTGTTTCCTTTCGGGAAGGGAAACGAAATCTTGCGGATCCGAAAAGAAAGGCTCCCTAAGACTCTGGAAAGGAGATATGAGCAAGTGAAATGCCCTTGAGGAAAAAAGCCAAAAATGGGAAATTGGGAAATGCAGTGAGCACCAGAAATCGGTCTGGGAGCAAAAGAATTGCAGTGGAAAGGAGCAAAACATGCCAAAATTAGGCTGAGAAATGCTGGCAAATTCAGGGAAAAAATCAGGGAGGAAGAGAGGACACAGAGGGCAAGAGGGATGTGACATGGCATGCAGAGGGAAACAAAAATTGGAAAAACCTCGGCCCAAGCCAAAGGCAGCAAAAGTGATGGCATGGCAGCAAGAGCAGGGCTATGCACCAAAGCTTGCCCCTTTGGTCCCCATTGAAATCGCAAGATTTCGTTTCCCTTCCCGAAAGGAAACGAAATCTTGCGGATCCGAAAAGAAAGGCTCCCTAAGACTCTGGAAAGGAGATATGAGCAAGTGAAATGCCCTTGAGGAAAAAAGCCAAAAATGGGAAATTGGGAAACGCAGTGAGCACCAGAAATCGGTCTGGGAGCAAAAGAATTGCAGTGGAAAGGAGCAAAACATGCCAAAATTAAGCTGAGAAATGCTGCAAAATCAGGGAAAAAATCACGGAGGAAGAGAGGACACAGAGGGGAAGAGGGATGTGACATGGCATGCAGAGGGAAACAAAAATTGGAAAAACCTCGGCCCAAGCCAAAGGCAGCAAAAGTGATGGCATGGCAGCAAGAGCAGGGCTATGCACCAAAGCTTGCCCCTTTGGTCCCCATTGAAATCGCAAGATTTCGTTTCCCTTCCCGAAAGGAAACTTTGTTTCCTTTCGGGAAGGGAAACGAAATCTTGCGGATCCGAAAAGAAAGGCTCCCTAAGACTCTGGAAAGGAGATATGAGCAAGTGAAATGCCCTTGAGGAAAAAAGCCAAAAATGGGAAATTGGGAAACGCAGTGAGCACCAGAAATCGGTCTGGGAGCAAAAGAATTGCAGTGGAAAGGAGCAAAACATGCCAAAATTAGGCTGAGAAATGCTGCAAAATCAGGGAAAAAATCAGGGAGGAAGAGAGGACACAGAGGGCAAGAGGGATGTGACATGGCATGCAGAGGGAAACAAAAATTTGACAAACCTCGGCCCAAGCCAAAGGCAGCAAAAGTGATGGCATGGCAGCAAGAGCAGGGCTATGCACCAAAGCTTGCCCCTTTGGTCCCCATTGAAATCGCAAGATTTCGTTTCCCTTCCCGAAAGGAAACGAAATCTTGCGGATCCGAAAAGAAAGGCTCCCTAAGACTCTGGAAAGGAGATATGAGCAAGTGAAATGCCCTTGAGGAAAAAAGCCAAAAATGGGAAATTGGGAAACGCAGTGAGCACCAGAAATCGGTCTGGGAGCAAAAGAATTGCAGTGGAAAGGAGCAAAACATGCCAAAATTAGGCTGAGAAATGCTGCAAAATCAGGGAAAAAATCAGGGAGGAAGAGAGGACACAGAGGGCAAGAGGGATGTGACATGGCATGCAGAGGGAAACAAAAATTTGACAAACCTCGGCCCAAGCCAAAGGCAGCAAAAGTGATGGCATGGCAGCAAGAGCAGGGCTATGCACCAAAGCTTGCCCCTTTGGTCCCCATTGAAATCGGAAGATTTCGTTTCCCTTCCCGAAAGGAAACGAAAACTTGCGGATCCGAAAAGTAAGGCTCCCTAAGACTCTGGAAAGGAGATATGAGCAAGTGAAATGCCCTTGAGGAAAAAAGCCAAAAATGGGAAATTGGGAAATGCAGTGAGCACCAGAAATCGGTCTGGGAGCAAAAGAATTGCAGTGGAAAGGAGCAAAACATGCCAAAATTAGGCTGAGAAATGCTGCAAAATCAGGGAAAAAATCAGGGAGGAAGAGAGGACACAGAGGGGAAGAGGGATTGTGACATGGCATGCAGAGGGAAACAAAAATTGGAAAAACCTCGGCCCAAGCCAAAGGCAGCAAAAGTGATGGCATGGCAGCAAGAGCAGGGCTATGCACCAAAGCTTGCCCCTTTGGTCCCCATTGAAATCACAAGATTTCGTTTCCCTTCCCGAAAGGAAACGAAATCTTGCGGATCCGAAAAGAAAGGCTCCCTAAGACTCTGGAAAGGAGATATGAGCAAGTGAAATGCCCTTGAGGAAAAAAGCCAAAAATGGGAAATTGGGAAATGCAAGTGAGCACCAGAAATCGGTCTGGGAGCAAAAGAATTGCAGTGGAAAGGAGCAAAACATGCCAAATTAGGCTGAGAAATGCTGCAAATTCAGGGAAAAAATCAGGGAGGAAGAGAGGACACAGAGGGCAAGAGGGATGTGACATGGCATGCAGAGGGAAACAAAAATTGGAAAAACCTCGGCCCAAGCCAAAGGCAGCAAAAGTGATGGCATGGCAGCAAGAGCAGGGCTATGCACCAAAGCTTGCCCCTTTGGTCCCCATTGAAATCACAAGATTTCGTTTCCCTTCCCGAAAGGAAACGAAATCTTGCGGATCCGAAAAGAAAGGCTCCCTAAGACTCTGGAAAGGAGATATGAGCAAGTGAAATGCCCTTGAGGAAAAAAGCCAAAAATGGGAAATTGGGAAACGCAAGTGAGCACCAGAAATCGGTCTGGAGCAAAGAATTGCAGTGGAAAGGAGCAAAACATGCCAAATTAGGCTGAGAAATGCTGCAAAATCAGGGAAAAATCAGGGAGGAAGAGAGGACACAGAGGGGAAGAGGATGTGACATGGCATGCAGAGGGAAACAAAAATTGGAAAAACCTCGGCCCAAGCCAAAGGCAGCAAAAGTGATGGCATGGCAGCAAGAGCAGGGCTATGCACCAAAGCTTGCCCCTTTGGTCCCCATTGAAATCGCAAGATTTCGTTTCCCTTCCCAAAAGGAAACTTTGTTTCCTTTCGGGAAGGGAAACGAAATCTTGCGGATCCGAAAAGAAAGGCTCCCTAAGACTCTGGAAAGGAGATATGAGCAAGTGAAATGCCCTTGAGGAAAAAAGCCAAAAATGGGAAATTGGGAAACGCAGTGAGCACCAGAAATCGGTCTGGGAGCAAAAGAATTGCAGTGGAAAGGAGCAAAACATGCCAAAATTAGGCTGAGAAATGCTGCAAATTCAGGGAAAAAATCAGGGAGGAAGAGAGGACACAGAGGGGAAGAGGATGTGACATGGCATGCAGAGGGAAACAAAAATTGGAAAAACCTCGGCCCAAGCCAAAGGCAGCAAAAGTGATGGCATGGCAGCAAGAGCAGGGCTATGCACCAAAGCTTGCCCCTTTGGTCCCCATTGAAATCACAAGATTTCGTTTCCCTTCCGAAAGGAAACGAAATCTTGCGGATCCGAAAAGAAAGGCTCCCTAAGACTCTGGAAAGGAGATATGAGCAAGTGAAATGCCCTTGAGGAAAAAGCCAAAAATGGGAAATTGGGAAACGCAGTGAGCACCAGAAATCGGTCTGGGAGCAAAAGAATTGCAGTGGAAAGGAGCAAAACATGCCAAAATTAGGCTGAGAAATGCTGCAAAATCAGGGAAAAAATCAGGGAGGAAGAGAGGACACAGAGGGGAAGAGGGATGTGACATGGCATGCAGAGGGAAACAAAAATTGGAAAAACCTCGGCCCAAGCCAAAGGCAGCAAAAGTGATGGCATGGCAGCAAGAGCAGGGCTATGCACCAAAGCTTGCCCCTTTGGTCCCCATTGAAATCACAAGATTTCGTTTCCCTTCCCGAAAGGAAACGAAATCTTGCGGATCCGAAAAGAAAGGCTCCCTAAGACTCTGGAAAGGAGATATGAGCAAGTGAAATGCCCTTGAGGAAAAAAGCCAAAAATGGGAAATTGGGAAACGCAGTGAGCACCAGAAATCGGTCTGGGAGTAAAAGAATTGCAGTGGAAAGGAGCAAAACATGCCAAAATTAAGCTGAGAAATGCTGCAAATTCAGGGAAAAAATCAGGGAGGAAGAGAGGACACAGAGGGCAAGAGGGATGTGACATGGCATGCAGAGGGAAACAAAAATTTGACAAACCTCGGCCCAAGCCAAAGGCAGCAAAAGTGATGGCATGGCAGCAAGAGCAGGGCTATGCACCAAAGCTTGCCCCTTTGGTCCCCATTGAAATCACAAGATTTCGTTTCCCTTCCCGAAAGGAAACGAAATCTTGCGGATCCGAAAAGAAAGGCTCCCTAAGACTCTGGAAAGGAGATATGAGCAAGTGAAATGCCCTTGAGGAAAAAAGCCAAAAATGGGAAATTGGGAAACGCAGTGAGCACCAGAAATCGGTCTGGGAGCAAAAGAATTGCAGTGGAAAGGAGCAAAACATGCCAAAATTAGGCTGAGAAATGCTGCAAAATCAGGGAAAAAATCAGGGAGGAAGAGAGGACACAGAGGGGAAGAGGGATGTGACATGGCATGCAGAGGGAAATAAAAATTGGAAAAACCTCGGCCCAAGCCAAAGGCAGCAAAAGTGATGGCATGGCAGCAAGAGCAGGGCTATGCACCAAAGCTTGCCCCGTTGGTCCCCATTGAAATCTTGCGGATCCGAAAAGAAAGGCTCCCTAAGACTCTGGAAAGGAGATATGAGCAAGTGAAATGCCCTTGAGAAAAAAAGCAAAAGATGGGAAATTGGGAAATGCAGTGAGCACCAGAAATCGGTCTGGGAGCAAAAGAATTGCAGTGGAAAGGAGCAAAACATGCCAAAATTAGGCTGAGAAATGCTGCAAAATCAGGGAAAAAATCAGGGAGGAAGAGAGGACACAGAGGGGAAGAGGGATGTGACATGGCATGCAGAGGGAAACAAAAATTGGAAAAACCTCGGCCCAAGCCAAAGGCAGCAAAAGTGATGGCATGGCAGCAAGAGCAGGGCTATGCACCAAAGCTTGCCCCTTTGGTCCCCATTGAAATCGCAAGATTTCGTTTCCCTTCCCAAAAGGAAACTTTGTTTCCTTTCGGGAAGGGAAACGAAATCTTGCGGATCTGAAAAGAAAGGCTCCCTAAGACTCTGGAAAGGAGATAGGAGCAAGTGAAATGCCCTTGAGGAAAAAAGCCAAAAATGGGAAATTGGGAAATGCAGTGAGCACCAGAAATCGGTCTGGGAGCAAAAGAATTGCAGTGGAAAGGAGCAAAACATGCCAAAATTAGGCTGAGAAATGCTGCAAATTCAGGGAAAAAATCAGGGAGGAAGAGAGGACACAGAGGGGAAGAGGGATGTGACATGGCATGCAGAGGGAAACAAAAATTGGAAAAACCTCGGCCCAAGCCAAAGGCAGCAAAAGTGATGGCATGGCAGCAAGAGCAGGGCTATGCACCAAAGCTTGCCCCTTTGGTCCCCATTGAAATCGCAAGATTTCGTTTCCCTTCCCGAAAGGAAACGAAATCTTGCGGATCCGAAAAGAAAGGCTCCCTAAGACTCTGGAAAGGAGATATGAGCAAGTGAAATGCCCTTGAGGAAAAAAGCCAAAAATGGGAAATTGGGAAACGCAGTGAGCACCAGAAATCGGTCTGGGAGCAAAAGAATTGCAGTGGAAAGGAGCAAAACATGCCAAAATTAGGCTGAGAAATGCTGCAAAATCAGGGAAAAAATCAGGGAGGAAGAGAGGACACAGAGGGGAAGAGGGATGTGACATGGCATGCAGAGGGAAACAAAAATTGGAAAAACCTCGGCCCAAGCCAAAGGCAGCAAAAGTGATGGCATGGCAGCAAGAGCAGGGCTATGCACCAAAGCTTGCCCCTTTGGTCCCCATTGAAATCGCAAGATTTCGTTTCCCTTCCCGAAAGGAAACTTAGTTTCCTTTCAGGAAGGGAAACGAAATCTTGCGGATCCGAAAAGAAAGGCTCCATAAGACTCTGGAAAGGAGATATGAGCAAGTGAAATGCCCTTGAGGAAAAAAAGCCAAAAATGGGAAATTGGGAAATGCAGTGAGCACCAGAAATCGGTCTGGGAGCAAAAGAATTGCAGTGGAAAGGAGCAAAACATGCCAAAATTAGGCTGAGAAATGCTGCAAAATCAGGGAAAAAATCACGGAGGAAGAGAGGACACAGAGGGGAAGAGGGATGTGACATGGCATGCAGAGGGAAACAAAAATTGGACAAACCTCGGCCCAAGCCAAAGGCAGCAAAAGTGATGGCATGGCAGCAAGAGCAGGGCTATGCACCAAAGCTTGCCCCTTTGGTCCCCATTGAAATCGCAAGATTTCGTTTCCCTTCCCGAAAGGAAACGAAATCTTGCGGATCCGAAAAGAAAGGCTCCCTAAGACTCTGGAAAGGAGATATGAGCAAGTGAAATGCCCTTGAGGAAAAAAGCCAAAAATGGGAAATTGGGAAACGCAGTGAGCACCAGAAATCGGTCTGGGAGCAAAAGAATTGCAGTGGAAAGGAGCAAAACATGCCAAAATTTAGCTGAGAAATGCTGCAAATTCAGGGAAAAAATCAGGGAGGAAGAGAGGACACAGAGGGGAAGAGGGATGTGACATGGCATGCAGAGGGAAACAAAAATTGGAAAAACCTCGGCCCAAGCCAAAGGCAGCAAAAGTGATGGCATGGCAGCAAGAGCAGGGCTATGCACCAAAGCTTGCCCCTTTGGTCCCCATTGAAATCGCAAGATTTCGTTTCCCTTCCCAAAAGGAAACTTTGTTTCCTTTCGGGAAGGGAAACGAAATCTTGCGGATCCGAAAAGAAAGGCTCCCTAAGACTCTGGAAAGGAGATATGAGCAAGTGAAATGCCCTTGAGGAAAAAAGCCAAAAATGGGAAATTGGGAAACGCAGTGAGAACCAGAAATCGGTCTGGGAGCAAAAGAATTGCAGTGGAAAGGAGCAAAACATGCCAAAATTAGGCTGAGAAATGCTGCAAATTCAGGGAAAAAATCACGGAGGAAGAGAGGACACAGAGGGGAAGAGGGATGTGACATGGCATGCAGAGGGAAACAAAATTTGACAAACCTCGGCCCAAGCCAAAGGCAGCAAAAGTGATGGCATGGCAGCAAGAGCAGGGCTATGCACCAAAGCTTGCCCCGTTGGTCCCCATTGAAATCTTGCGGATCCGAAAAGAAAGGCTCCCTAAGACTCTGGAAAGGAGATATGAGCAAGTGAAATGCCCTTGAGAAAAAAAGCAAAAGATGGGAAATTGGGAAACGCAGTGAGCACCAGAAATCGGTCTGGGAGCAAAAGAATTGCAGTGGAAAGGAGCAAAACATGCCAAAATTAGGCTGAGAAATGCTGCAAAATCAGGGAAAAAATCAGGGAGGAAGAGAGGACACAGAGGGGAAGAGGGATGTGACATGGCATGCAGAGGGAAACAAAAATTGGAAAAACCTCGGCCCAAGCCAAAGGCAGCAAAAGTGATGGCATGGCAGCAAGAGCAGGGCTATGCACCAAAGCTTGCCCCTTTAGTCCCCATTGAAATCGCAAGATTTCGTTTCCCTTCCCGAAAGGAAACTTTGTTTCCTTTCGGGAAGGGAAACGAAATCTTGCGGATCTGAAAAGAAAGGCTCCCTAAGACTCTGGAAAGGAGATATGAGCAAGTGAAATGCCCTTGAGGAAAAAAGCCAAAAATGGGAAATTGGGAAACGCAGTGAGCACCAGAAATCGGTCTGGGAGCAAAAGAATTGCAGTGGAAAGGAGCAAAACATGCCAAAATTAAGCTGAGAAATGCTGCAAATTCAGGGAAAAAATCAGGGAGGAAGATAGGACACAGAGGGCAAGAGGGATGTGACATGGCATGCAGAGGGAAACAAAAATTGGAAAAACCTCGGCCCAAGCCAAAGGCAGCAAAAGTGATGGCATGGCAGCAAGAGCAGGGCTATGCACCAAAGCTTGCCCCTTTGGTCCCCATTGAAATCGCAAGATTTCGTTTCCCTTCCTGAAAGGAAACGAAATCTTGCGGATCCGAAAAGAAAGGCTCCCTAAGACTCTGGAAAGGAGATATGAGCAAGTGAAATGCCCTTGAGGAAAAAAGCCAAAAATGGGAAATTGGGAAATGCAGTGAGCACCAGAAATCGGTCTGGGAGCAAAAGAATTGCAGTGGAAAGGAGCAAAACATGCCAAAATTAGGCTGAGAAATGCTGCAAAATCAGGGAAAAAATCAGGGAGGAAGAGAGGACACAGAGGGGAAGAGGGATGTGACATGGCATGCAGAGGGAAACAAAAATTGGAAAAAACCTCGGCCCAAGCCAAAGGCAGCAAAAGTGATGGCATGGCAGCAAGAGCAGGCTATGCACCAAAGCTTGCCCCTTTGGTCCCCATTGAAATCTTGCGGATCCGAAAAGAAAGGCTCCCTAAGACTCTGGAAAGGAGATATGAGCAAGTGAAATGCCCTTGAGAAAAAAAGCAAAAGATGGGAAATTGGGGAAATGCAGTGAGCGCCAGAAATCGGTCTGGGAGCAAAGAATTGCAGTGGAAAGGAGCAAAACATGCCAAAATTAGGCTGAGAAATGCTGCAAAATCAGGGAAAAAATCAGGGAGGAAGAGAGGACACAGAGGGGAAGAGGGATGTGACATGGCATGCAGAGGGAAACAAAAATTGGAAAAACCTCGGCCCAAGCCAAAGGCAGCAAAAGTGATGGCATGGCAGCAAGAGCAGGGCTATGCACCAAAGCTTGCCCCTTTAGTCCCCATTGAAATCGCAAGATTTCGTTTCCCTTCCCGAAAGGAAACTTTGTTTCCCTTCCCGAAAGGAAACGAAATCTTGCGGATCTGAAAAGAAAGGCTCCCTAAGAATCTGGAAAGGACATATGACCAGGTGAAATGCCCTTGAGGAAAAAAGCCAAAAATGGGAAATTGGGAAATGCAGTGAGCACCAGAAATCGGTCTGGGAGCAAAAGAATTGCAGTGGAAAGGAGCAAAACATGCCAAAATTAGGCTGAGAAATGCTGCAAATTCAGGGAAAAAATCAGGGATGAAGAGAGGACACAGAGGGCAAGAGGGATGTGACATGGCATGCAGAGGGAAACAAAAATTGGAAAAACCTCGGCCCAAGCCAAAGGCAGCAAAAGTGATGGCATGGCAGCAAGAGCAGGGCTATGCACCAAAGCTTGCCCCTTTGGTCCCCATTGAAATCACAAGATTTCGTTTCCCTTCCCGAAAGGAAACGAAATCTTGCGGATCCGAAAAGAAAGGCTCCCTAAGACTCTGGAAAGGAGATATGAGCAAGTGAAATGCCCTTGAGGAAAAAAGCCAAAAATGGGAAATTGGGAAACGCAGTGAGCACCAGAAATCGGTCTGGGAGCAAAAGAATTGCAGTGGAAAGGAGCAAAACATGCCAAAATTAAGCTGAGAAATGCTGCAAATTCAGGGAAAAAATCAGGGAGGAAGAGAGGACACAGAGGGGAAGAGGGATGTGACATGGCATGCAGAGGGAAACAAAAATTGGAAAAACCTCGGCCCAAGCCAAAGGCAGCAAAAGTGATGGCATGGCAGCAAGAGCAGGGCTATGCACCAAAGCTTGCCCCTTTGGTCCCCATTGAAATCGCAAGATTTCGTTTCCCTTCCCAAAAGGAAACTTTGTTTCCTTTCGGGAAGGGAAACGAAATCTTGCGGATCCGAAAAGAAAGGCTCCCTAAGACTCTGGAAAGGAGATATGAGCAAGTGAAATGCCCTTGAGGAAAAAAGCCAAAAATGGGAAATTGGGAAACGCAGTGAGCACCAGAAATCGGTCTGGGAGCAAAAGAATTGCAGTGGAAAGGAGCAAAACATGCCAAAATTAGGCTGAGAAATGCTGCAAATTCAGGGAAAAAATCACGGAGGAAGAGAGGACACAGAGGGGAAGAGGGATGTGACATGGCATGCAGAGGGAAACAAAAATTGGAAAAACCTCGGCCCAAGCCAAAGGCAGCAAAAGTGATGGCATGGCAGCAAGAGCAGGGCTATGCACCAAAGCTTGCCCCGTCGGTCCCCATTGAAATCTTGCGGATCCGAAAAGAAAGGCTCCCTAAGACTCTGGAAAGGAGATATGAGCAAGTGAAATGCCCTTGAGGAAAAAAGCCAAAAATGGGAAATTGGGAAACGCAGTGAGCACCAGAAATCGGTCTGGGAGCAAAAGAATTGCAGTGGAAAGGAGCAAAACATGCCAAAATTAGGCTGAGAAATGCTGCAAAATCAGGGAAAAAATCACGGAGGAAGAGAGGACACAGAGGGGAAGAGGGATGTGACATGGCATGCAGAGGGAAACAAAAATTGGAAAAACCTCGGCCCAAGCCAAAGGCAGCAAAAGTGATGGCATGGCAGCAAGAGCAGGGCTATGCACCAAAGCTTGCCCCTTTGGTCCCCATTGAAATCTTGCGGATCCGAAAAGAAAGGCTCCCTAAGACTCTGGAAAGGAGATATGAGCAAGTGAAATGCCCTTGAGGAAAAAAGCCAAAAATGGGAAATTGGGAAACGCAGTGAGCACCAGAAATCGGTCTGGGAGCAAAAGAATTGCAGTGGAAAGGAGCAAAACATGCCAAAATTAGGCTGAGAAATGCTGCAAAATCAGGGAAAAAATCAGGGAGGAAGAGAGGACACAGAGGGCAAGAGGGATGTGACATGGCATGCAGAGGGAAACAAAAATTTGACAAACCTCGGCCCAAGCCAAAGGCAGCAAAAGTGATGGCATGGCAGCAAGAGCAGGGCTATGCACCAAAGCTTGCCCCTTTGGTCCCCATTGAAATCGCAAGATTTCGTTTCCCTTCCCGAAAGGAAACGAAATCTTGCGGATCCGAAAAGAAAGGCTCCCTAAGACTCTGGAAAGGAGATATGAGCAAGTGAAATGCCCTTGAGGAAAAAAGCCAAAAATGGGAAATTGGGAAACGCAGTGAGCACCAGAAATCGGTCTGGGAGCAAAAGAATTGCAGTGGAAAGGAGCAAAACATGCCAAAATTAGGCTGAGAAATGCTGCAAATTCAGGGAAAAAATCAGGGATGAAGAGAGGACACAGAGGGCAAGAGGGATGTGACATGGCATGCAGAGGGAAACAAAAATTGGAAAAACCTCGGCCCAAGCCAAAGGCAGCAAAAGTGATGGCATGGCAGCAAGAGCAGGGCTATGCACCAAAGCTTGCCCCTTTGGTCCCCATTGAAATCACAAGATTTCGTTTCCCTTCCCGAAAGGAAACGAAATCTTGCGGATCCGAAAAGAAAGGCTCCCTAAGACTCTGGAAAGGAGATATGAGCAAGTGAAATGCCCTTGAGGAAAAAAGCCAAAAATGGGAAATTGGGAAACGCAGTGAGCACCAGAAATCGGTCTGGGAGCAAAAGAATTGCAGTGGAAAGGAGCAAAACATGCCAAAATTAAGCTGAGAAATGCTGCAAATTCAGGGAAAAAATCAGGGAGGAAGAGAGGACACAGAGGGCAAGAGGGATGTGACATGGCATGCAGAGGGAAACAAAAATTGGAAAAACCTCGGCCCAAGCCAAAGGCAGCAAAAGTGATGGCATGGCAGCAAGAGCAGGGCTATGCACCAAAGCTTGCCCCTTTGGTCCCCATTGAAATCGCAAGATTTCGTTTCCCTTCCCAAAAGGAAACTTTGTTTCCTTTCGGGAAGGGAAACGAAATCTTGCGGATCCGAAAAGAAAGGCTCCCTAAGACTCTGGAAAGGAGATATGAGCAAGTGAAATGCCCTTGAGGAAAAAAGCCAAAAATGGGAAATTGGGAAACGCAGTGAGCACCAGAAATCGGTCTGGGAGCAAAAGAATTGCAGTGGAAAGGAGCAAAACATGCCAAAATTAGGCTGAGAAATGCTGCAAAATCAGGGAAAAAATCACGGAGGAAGAGAGGACACAGAGGGGAAGAGGGATGTGACATGGCATGCAGAGGGAAACAAAAATTGGAAAAACCTCGGCCCAAGCCAAAGGCAGCAAAAGTGATGGCATGGCAGCAAGAGCAGGGCTATGCACCAAAGCTTGCCCCGTTGGTCCCCATTGAAATCTTGCGGATCCGAAAAGAAAGGCTCCCTAAGACTCTGGAAAGGAGATATGAGCAAGTGAAATGCCCTTGAGGAAAAAAGCCAAAAATGGGAAATTGGGAAACGCAGTGAGCACCAGAAATCGGTCTGGGAGCAAAAGAATTGCAGTGGAAAGGAGCAAAACATGCCAAAATTAGGCTGAGAAATGCTGCAAAATCAGGGAAAAAATCAGGGAGGAAGAGAGGACACAGAGGGCAAGAGGGATGTGACATGGCATGCAGAGGGAAACAAAAATTTGACAAACCTCGGCCCAAGCCAAAGGCAGCAAAAGTGATGGCATGGCAGCAAGAGCAGGGCTATGCACCAAAGCTTGCCCCTTTGGTCCCCATTGAAATCGCAAGATTTCGTTTCCCTTCCCGAAAGGAAACGAAATCTTGCGGATCCGAAAAGAAAGGCTCCCTAAGACTCTGGAAAGGAGATATGAGCAAGTGAAATGCCCTTGAGGAAAAAAGCCAAAAATGGGAAATTGGGAAACGCAGTGAGCACCAGAAATCGGTCTGGGAGCAAAAGAATTGCAGTGGAAAGGAGCAAAACATGCCAAAATTAGGCTGAGAAATGCTGCAAATTCAGGGAAAAAATCACGGAGGAAGAGAGGACACAGAGGGGAAGAGGGATGTGACATGGCATGCAGAGGGAAACAAAAATTGGAAAAACCTCGGCCCAAGCCAAAGGCAGCAAAAGTGATGGCATGGCAGCAAGAGCAGGGCTATGCACCAAAGCTTGCCCCGTTGGTCCCCATTGAAATCTTGCGGATCCGAAAAGAAAGGCTCCCTAAGACTCTAGAAAGGAGATATGAGCAAGTGAAATGCCCTTGAGGAAAAAAGCCAAAAATGGGAAATTGGGAAACGCAGTGAGCACCAGAAATCGGTCTGGGAGCAAAAGAATTGCAGTGGAAAGGAGCAAAACATGCCAAAATTAGGCTGAGAAATGCTGCAAAATCAGGGAAAAAATCACGGAGGAAGAGAGGACACAGAGGGGAAGAGGGATGTGACATGGCATGCAGAGGGAAACAAAAATTGGAAAAACCTCGGCCCAAGCCAAAGGCAGCAAAAGTGATGGCATGGCAGCAAGAGCAGGGCTATGCACCAAAGCTTGCCCCGTTGGTCCCCATTGAAATCTTGCGGATCCGAAAAGAAAGGCTCCCTAAGACTCTGGAAAGGAGATATGAGCAAGTGAAATGCCCTTGAGGAAAAAAGCCAAAAATGGGAAATTGGGAAACGCAGTGAGCACCAGAAATCGGTCTGGGAGCAAAAGAATTGCAGTGGAAAGGAGCAAAACATGCCAAAATTAGGCTGAGAAATGCTGCAAAATCAGGGAAAAAATCAGGGATGAAGAGAGGACACAGAGGGCAAGAGGGATGTGACATGGCATGCAGAGGGAAACAAAAATTTGACAAACCTCGGCCCAAGCCAAAGGCAGCAAAAGTGATGGCATGGCAGCAAGAGCAGGGCTATGCACCAAAGCTTGCCCCTTTGGTCCCCATTGAAATCGCAAGATTTCGTTTCCCTTCCCGAAAGGAAACGAAATCTTGCGGATCCGAAAAGAAAGGCTCCCTAAGACTCTGGAAAGGAGATATGAGCAAGTGAAATGCCCTTGAGGAAAAAAGCCAAAAATGGGAAATTGGGAAACGCAGTGAGCACCAGAAATCGGTCTGGGAGCAAAAGAATTGCAGTGGAAAGGAGCAAAACATGCCAAAATTAGGCTGAGAAATGCTGCAAAATCAGGGAAAAAATCACGGAGGAAGAGAGGACACAGAGGGGAAGAGGGATGTGACATGGCATGCAGAGGGAAACAAAAATTGGAAAAACCTCGGCCCAAGCCAAAGGCAGCAAAAGTGATGGCATGGCAGCAAGAGCAGGGCTATGCACCAAAGCTTGCCCCGTTGGTCCCCATTGAAATCTTGCGGATCCGAAAAGAAAGGCTCCCTAAGACTCTGGAAAGGAGATATGAGCAAGTGAAATGCCCTTGAGGAAAAAAGCCAAAAATGGGAAATTGGGAAACGCAGTGAGCACCAGAAATCGGTCTGGGAGCAAAAGAATTGCAGTGGAAAGGAGCAAAACATGCCAAAATTAGGCTGAGAAATGCTGCAAAATCAGGGAAAAAATCAGGGAGGAAGAGAGGACACAGAGGGCAAGAGGGATGTGACATGGCATGCAGAGGGAAACAAAAATTTGACAAACCTCGGCCCAAGCCAAAGGCAGCAAAAGTGATGGCATGGCAGCAAGAGCAGGGCTATGCACCAAAGCTTGCCCCTTTGGTCCCCATTGAAATCGCAAGATTTCGTTTCCCTTCCCGAAAGGAAACGAAATCTTGCGGATCCGAAAAGAAAGGCTCCCTAAGACTCTGGAAAGGAGATATGAGCAAGTGAAATGCCCTTGAGGAAAAAAGCCAAAAATGGGAAATTGGGAAACGCAGTGAGCACCAGAAAGGAGAAAAAAACCCTCAAAATTAGGATTGAAATTTCAGCATTAGAGACACATTATCCAGACACTTCAAGCCAGGAAATGGCATTACAGAATCCTCCATATATCCCATGGATTTAAGGATTATTTTTTCTCTTTTTAATAACTGGGGACTGCCAAAGAACACACTCGGCCCAAGCCAAAGGCAGCAAAAGTGATGGCATGGCAGCAAGAGCAGGGCTATGCACCAAAGCTTGCCCCTTTGGTCCCCATTGAAATCACAAGATTTCGTTTCCCTTCCCGAAAGGAAACGAAATCTTGCGGATCCGAAAAGAAAGGCTCCCTAAGACTCTGGAAAGGAGATATGAGCAAGTGAAATGCCCTTGAGGAAAAAAGCCAAAAATGGGAAATTGGGAAACGCAGTGAGCACCAGAAATCGGTCTGGGAGCAAAAGAATTGCAGTGGAAAGGAGCAAAACATGCCAAAATTAAGCTGAGAAATGCTGCAAATTCAGGGAAAAAATCAGGGAGGAAGAGAGGACACAGAGGGCAAGAGGGATGTGACATGGCATGCAGAGGGAAACAAAAATTGGAAAAACCTCGGCCCAAGCCAAAGGCAGCAAAAGTGATGGCATGGCAGCAAGAGCAGGGCTATGCACCAAAGCTTGCCCCTTTGGTCCCCATTGAAATCGCAAGATTTCGTTTCCCTTCCCAAAAGGAAACTTTGTTTCCTTTCGGGAAGGGAAACGAAATCTTGCGGATCCGAAAAGAAAGGCTCCCTAAGACTCTGGAAAGGAGATATGAGCAAGTGAAATGCCCTTGAGGAAAAAAGCCAAAAATGGGAAATTGGGAAACGCAGTGAGCACCAGAAATCGGTCTGGGAGCAAAAGAATTGCAGTGGAAAGGAGCAAAACATGCCAAAATTAGGCTGAGAAATGCTGCAAAATCAGGGAAAAAATCACGGAGGAAGAGAGGACACAGAGGGGAAGAGGGATGTGACATGGCATGCAGAGGGAAACAAAAATTGGAAAAACCTCGGCCCAAGCCAAAGGCAGCAAAAGTGATGGCATGGCAGCAAGAGCAGGGCTATGCACCAAAGCTTGCCCCGTTGGTCCCCATTGAAATCTTGCGGATCCGAAAAGAAAGGCTCCCTAAGACTCTGGAAAGGAGATATGAGCAAGTGAAATGCCCTTGAGGAAAAAAGCCAAAAATGGGAAATTGGGAAACGCAGTGAGCACCAGAAATCGGTCTGGGAGCAAAAGAATTGCAGTGGAAAGGAGCAAAACATGCCAAAATTAGGCTGAGAAATGCTGCAAAATCAGGGAAAAAATCAGGGAGGAAGAGAGGACACAGAGGGCAAGAGGGATGTGACATGGCATGCAGAGGGAAACAAAAATTTGACAAACCTCGGCCCAAGCCAAAGGCAGCAAAAGTGATGGCATGGCAGCAAGAGCAGGGCTATGCACCAAAGCTTGCCCCTTTGGTCCCCATTGAAATCGCAAGATTTCGTTTCCCTTCCCGAAAGGAAACGAAATCTTGCGGATCCGAAAAGAAAGGCTCCCTAAGACTCTGGAAAGGAGATATGAGCAAGTGAAATGCCCTTGAGGAAAAAAGCCAAAAATGGGAAATTGGGAAACGCAGTGAGCACCAGAAATCGGTCTGGGAGCAAAAGAATTGCAGTGGAAAGGAGCAAAACATGCCAAAATTAGGCTGAGAAATGCTGCAAATTCAGGGAAAAAATCACGGAGGAAGAGAGGACACAGAGGGGAAGAGGGATGTGACATGGCATGCAGAGGGAAACAAAAATTGGAAAAACCTCGGCCCAAGCCAAAGGCAGCAAAAGTGATGGCATGGCAGCAAGAGCAGGGCTATGCACCAAAGCTTGCCCCGTTGGTCCCCATTGAAATCTTGCGGATCCGAAAAGAAAGGCTCCCTAAGACTCTGGAAAGGAGATATGAGCAAGTGAAATGCCCTTGAGGAAAAAAGCCAAAAATGGGAAATTGGGAAACGCAGTGAGCACCAGAAATCGGTCTGGGAGCAAAAGAATTGCAGTGGAAAGGAGCAAAACATGCCAAAATTAGGCTGAGAAATGCTGCAAAATCAGGGAAAAAATCACGGAGGAAGAGAGGACACAGAGGGGAAGAGGGATGTGACATGGCATGCAGAGGGAAACAAAAATTGGAAAAACCTCGGCCCAAGCCAAAGGCAGCAAAAGTGATGGCATGGCAGCAAGAGCAGGGCTATGCACCAAAGCTTGCCCCGTTGGTCCCCATTGAAATCTTGCGGATCCGAAAAGAAAGGCTCCCTAAGACTCTGGAAAGGAGATATGAGCAAGTGAAATGCCCTTGAGGAAAAAAGCCAAAAATGGGAAATTGGGAAACGCAGTGAGCACCAGAAATCGGTCTGGGAGCAAAAGAATTGCAGTGGAAAGGAGCAAAACATGCCAAAATTAGGCTGAGAAATGCTGCAAAATCAGGGAAAAAATCAGGGAGGAAGAGAGGACACAGAGGGCAAGAGGGATGTGACATGGCATGCAGAGGGAAACAAAAATTTGACAAACCTCGGCCCAAGCCAAAGGCAGCAAAAGTGATGGCATGGCAGCAAGAGCAGGGCTATGCACCAAAGCTTGCCCCTTTGGTCCCCATTGAAATCGCAAGATTTCGTTTCCCTTCCCGAAAGGAAACGAAATCTTGCGGATCCGAAAAGAAAGGCTCCCTAAGACTCTGGAAAGGAGATATGAGCAAGTGAAATGCCCTTGAGGAAAAAAGCCAAAAATGGGAAATTGGGAAACGCAGTGAGCACCAGAAATCGGTCTGGGAGCAAAAGAATTGCAGTGGAAAGGAGCAAAACATGCCAAAATTAGGCTGAGAAATGCTGCAAATTCAGGGAAAAAATCAGGGATGAAGAGAGGACACAGAGGGCAAGAGGGATGTGACATGGCATGCAGAGGGAAACAAAAATTGGAAAAACCTCGGCCCAAGCCAAAGGCAGCAAAAGTGATGGCATGGCAGCAAGAGCAGGGCTATGCACCAAAGCTTGCCCCTTTGGTCCCCATTGAAATCACAAGATTTCGTTTCCCTTCCCGAAAGGAAACGAAATCTTGCGGATCCGAAAAGAAAGGCTCCCTAAGACTCTGGAAAGGAGATATGAGCAAGTGAAATGCCCTTGAGGAAAAAAGCCAAAAATGGGAAATTGGGAAACGCAGTGAGCACCAGAAATCGGTCTGGGAGCAAAAGAATTGCAGTGGAAAGGAGCAAAACATGCCAAAATTAAGCTGAGAAATGCTGCAAATTCAGGGAAAAAATCAGGGAGGAAGAGAGGACACAGAGGGCAAGAGGGATGTGACATGGCATGCAGAGGGAAACAAAAATTGGAAAAACCTCGGCCCAAGCCAAAGGCAGCAAAAGTGATGGCATGGCAGCAAGAGCAGGGCTATGCACCAAAGCTTGCCCCTTTGGTCCCCATTGAAATCGCAAGATTTCGTTTCCCTTCCCAAAAGGAAACTTTGTTTCCTTTCGGGAAGGGAAACGAAATCTTGCGGATCCGAAAAGAAAGGCTCCCTAAGACTCTGGAAAGGAGATATGAGCAAGTGAAATGCCCTTGAGGAAAAAAGCCAAAAATGGGAAATTGGGAAACGCAGTGAGCACCAGAAATCGGTCTGGGAGCAAAAGAATTGCAGTGGAAAGGAGCAAAACATGCCAAAATTAGGCTGAGAAATGCTGCAAAATCAGGGAAAAAATCACGGAGGAAGAGAGGACACAGAGGGGAAGAGGGATGTGACATGGCATGCAGAGGGAAACAAAAATTGGAAAAACCTCGGCCCAAGCCAAAGGCAGCAAAAGTGATGGCATGGCAGCAAGAGCAGGGCTATGCACCAAAGCTTGCCCCGTTGGTCCCCATTGAAATCTTGCGGATCCGAAAAGAAAGGCTCCCTAAGACTCTGGAAAGGAGATATGAGCAAGTGAAATGCCCTTGAGGAAAAAAGCCAAAAATGGGAAATTGGGAAACGCAGTGAGCACCAGAAATCGGTCTGGGAGCAAAAGAATTGCAGTGGAAAGGAGCAAAACATGCCAAAATTAGGCTGAGAAATGCTGCAAAATCAGGGAAAAAATCAGGGAGGAAGAGAGGACACAGAGGGCAAGAGGGATGTGACATGGCATGCAGAGGGAAACAAAAATTTGACAAACCTCGGCCCAAGCCAAAGGCAGCAAAAGTGATGGCATGGCAGCAAGAGCAGGGCTATGCACCAAAGCTTGCCCCTTTGGTCCCCATTGAAATCGCAAGATTTCGTTTCCCTTCCCGAAAGGAAACGAAATCTTGCGGATCCGAAAAGAAAGGCTCCCTAAGACTCTGGAAAGGAGATATGAGCAAGTGAAATGCCCTTGAGGAAAAAAGCCAAAAATGGGAAATTGGGAAACGCAGTGAGCACCAGAAATCGGTCTGGGAGCAAAAGAATTGCAGTGGAAAGGAGCAAAACATGCCAAAATTAGGCTGAGAAATGCTGCAAATTCAGGGAAAAAATCACGGAGGAAGAGAGGACACAGAGGGGAAGAGGGATGTGACATGGCATGCAGAGGGAAACAAAAATTGGAAAAACCTCGGCCCAAGCCAAAGGCAGCAAAAGTGATGGCATGGCAGCAAGAGCAGGGCTATGCACCAAAGCTTGCCCCGTTGGTCCCCATTGAAATCTTGCGGATCCGAAAAGAAAGGCTCCCTAAGACTCTGGAAAGGAGATATGAGCAAGTGAAATGCCCTTGAGGAAAAAAGCCAAAAATGGGAAATTGGGAAACGCAGTGAGCACCAGAAATCGGTCTGGGAGCAAAAGAATTGCAGTGGAAAGGAGCAAAACATGCCAAAATTAGGCTGAGAAATGCTGCAAAATCAGGGAAAAAATCACGGAGGAAGAGAGGACACAGAGGGGAAGAGGGATGTGACATGGCATGCAGAGGGAAACAAAAATTGGAAAAACCTCGGCCCAAGCCAAAGGCAGCAAAAGTGATGGCATGGCAGCAAGAGCAGGGCTATGCACCAAAGCTTGCCCCGTTGGTCCCCATTGAAATCTTGCGGATCCGAAAAGAAAGGCTCCCTAAGACTCTGGAAAGGAGATATGAGCAAGTGAAATGCCCTTGAGGAAAAAAGCCAAAAATGGGAAATTGGGAAACGCAGGTGAGCACCAGAAATCGGTCTGGGAGCAAAAGAATTGCAGTGGAAAGGAGCAAAACATGCCAAAATTAGGCTGAGAAATGCTGCAAAATCAGGGAAAAAATCAGGGAGGAAGAGAGGACACAGAGGGCAAGAGGGATGTGACATGGCATGCAGAGGGAAACAAAAATTTGACAAACCTCGGCCCAAGCCAAAGGCAGCAAAAGTGATGGCATGGCAGCAAGAGCAGGGCTATGCACCAAAGCTTGCCCCTTTGGTCCCCATTGAAATCGCAAGATTTCGTTTCCCTTCCCGAAAGGAAACGAAATCTTGCGGATCCGAAAAGAAAGGCTCCCTAAGACTCTGGAAAGGAGATATGAGCAAGTGAAATGCCCTTGAGGAAAAAAGCCAAAAATGGGAAATTGGGAAACGCAGTGAGCACCAGAAATCGGTCTGGGAGCAAAAGAATTGCAGTGGAAAGGAGCAAAACATGCCAAAATTAGGCTGAGAAATGCTGCAAATTCAGGGAAAAAAATCAGGGATGAAGAGAGGACACAGAGGGCAAGAGGGATGTGACATGGCATGCAGAGGGAAACAAAAATTGGAAAAACCTCGGCCCAAGCCAAAGGCAGCAAAAGTGATGGCATGGCAGCAAGAGCAGGGCTATGCACCAAAGCTTGCCCCTTTGGTCCCCATTGAAATCACAAGATTTCGTTTCCCTTCCCGAAAGGAAACGAAATCTTGCGGATCCGAAAAGAAAGGCTCCCTAAGACTCTGGAAAGGAGATATGAGCAAGTGAAATGCCCTTGAGGAAAAAAGCCAAAAATGGGAAATTGGGAAACGCAGTGAGCACCAGAAATCGGTCTGGGAGCAAAAGAATTGCAGTGGAAAGGAGCAAAACATGCCAAAATTTAGCTGAGAAATGCTGCAAATTCAGGGAAAAAATCAGGGAGGAAGAGAGGACACAGAGGGGAAGAGGGATGTGACATGGCATGCAGAGGGAAACAAAAATTGGAAAAACCTCGGCCCAAGCCAAAGGCAGCAAAAGTGATGGCATGGCAGCAAGAGCAGGGCTATGCACCAAAGCTTGCCCCTTTGGTCCCCATTGAAATCGCAAGATTTCGTTTCCCTTCCCAAAAGGAAACTTTGTTTCCTTTCGGGAAGGGAAACGAAATCTTGCGGATCCGAAAAGAAAGGCTCCCTAAGACTCTGGAAAGGAGATATGAGCAAGTGAAATGCCCTTGAGGAAAAAAGCCAAAAATGGGAAATTGGGAAACGCAGTGAGCACCAGAAATCGGTCTGGGAGCAAAAGAATTGCAGTGGAAAGGAGCAAAACATGCCAAAATTAGGCTGAGAAATGCTGCAAATTCAGGGAAAAAATCACGGAGGAAGAGAGGACACAGAGGGGAAGAGGGATGTGACATGGCATGCAGAGGGAAACAAAAATTGGAAAAACCTCGGCCCAAGCCAAAGGCAGCAAAAGTGATGGCATGGCAGCAAGAGCAGGGCTATGCACCAAAGCTTGCCCCGTCGGTCCCCATTGAAATCTTGCGGATCCGAAAAGAAAGGCTCCCTAAGACTCTGGAAAGGAGATATGAGCAAGTGAAATGCCCTTGAGGAAAAAAGCCAAAAATGGGAAATTGGGAAACGCAGTGAGCACCAGAAATCGGTCTGGGAGCAAAAGAATTGCAGTGGAAAGGAGCAAAACATGCCAAAATTAGGCTGAGAAATGCTGCAAAATCAGGGAAAAAATCACGGAGGAAGAGAGGACACAGAGGGGAAGAGGGATGTGACATGGCATGCAGAGGGAAACAAAAATTGGAAAAACCTCGGCCCAAGCCAAAGGCAGCAAAAGTGATGGCATGGCAGCAAGAGCAGGGCTATGCACCAAAGCTTGCCCCGTTGGTCCCCATTGAAATCTTGCGGATCCGAAAAGAAAGGCTCCCTAAGACTCTGGAAAGGAGATATGAGCAAGTGAAATGCCCTTGAGGAAAAAAGCCAAAAATGGGAAATTGGGAAACGCAGTGAGCACCAGAAATCGGTCTGGGAGCAAAAGAATTGCAGTGGAAAGGAGCAAAACATGCCAAAATTAGGCTGAGAAATGCTGCAAAATCAGGGAAAAAATCAGGGAGGAAGAGAGGACACAGAGGGCAAGAGGGATGTGACATGGCATGCAGAGGGAAACAAAAATTTGACAAACCTCGGCCCAAGCCAAAGGCAGCAAAAGTGATGGCATGGCAGCAAGAGCAGGGCTATGCACCAAAGCTTGCCCCTTTGGTCCCCATTGAAATCGCAAGATTTCGTTTCCCTTCCCGAAAGGAAACGAAATCTTGCGGATCCGAAAAGAAAGGCTCCCTAAGACTCTGGAAAGGAGATATGAGCAAGTGAAATGCCCTTGAGGAAAAAAGCCAAAAATGGGAAATTGGGAAACGCAGTGAGCACCAGAAATCGGTCTGGGAGCAAAAGAATTGCAGTGGAAAGGAGCAAAACATGCCAAAACTAGGCTGAGAAATGCTGCAAAATCAGGGAAAAAATCACGGAGGAAGAGAGGACACAGAGGGGAAGAGGGATGTGACATGGCATGCAGAGGGAAACAAAAATTGGAAAAACCTCGGCCCAAGCCAAAGGCAGCAAAAGTGATGGCATGGCAGCAAGAGCAGGGCTATGCACCAAAGCTTGCCCCGTTGGTCCCCATTGAAATCTTGCGGATCCGAAAAGAAAGGCTCCCTAAGACTCTGGAAAGGAGATATGAGCAAGTGAAATGCCCTTGAGAAAAAAAGCAAAAGATGGGAAATTGGGAAATGCAGTGAGCGCCAGAAATCGGTCTGGGAGCAAAAGAATTGCAGTGGAAAGGAGCAAAACATGCCAAAATTAGGCTGAGAAATGCTGCAAAATCAGGGAAAAAATCAGGGAGGAAGAGAGGACACAGAGGGGAAGAGGGATGTGACATGGCATGCAGAGGGAAACAAAAATTGGAAAAACCTCGGCCCAAGCCAAAGGCAGCAAAAGTGATGGCATGGCAGCAAGAGCAGGGCTATGCACCAAAGCTTGCCCCTTTAGTCCCCATTGAAATCGCAAGATTTCGTTTCCCTTCCCGAAAGGAAACTTTGTTTCCCTTCCCGAAAGGAAACGAAATCTTGCGGATCCGAAAAGAAAGGCTCCCTAAGACTCTGGAAAGGAGATATGAGCAAGTGAAATGCCCTTGAGGAAAAAAGCCAAAAATGGGAAATTGGGAAATGCAGTGAGCACCAGAAATCGGTCTGGGAGCAAAAGAATTGCAGTGGAAAGGAGCAAAACATGCCAAAATTAGGCTGAGAAATGCTGCAAATTCAGGGAAAAAATCAGGGAGGAAGAGAGGACACAGAGGGGAAGAGGGATGTGACATGGCATGCAGAGGGAAACAAAAATTGGAAAAACCTCGGCCCAAGCCAAAGGCAGCAAAAGTGATGGCATGGCAGCAAGAGCAGGGCTATGCACCAAAGCTTGCCCCTTTGGTCCCCATTGAAATCACAAGATTTCGTTTCCCTTCCCGAAAGGAAACGAAATCTTGCGGATCCGAAAAGAAAGGCTCCCTAAGACTCTGGAAAGGAGATATGAGCAAGTGAAATGCCCTTGAGGAAAAAAGCCAAAAATGGGAAATTGGGAAACGCAGTGAGCACCAGAAATCGGTCTGGGAGCAAAAGAATTGCAGTGGAAAGGAGCAAAACATGCCAAAATTAGGCTGAGAAATGCTGCAAATTCAGGGAAAAAATCAGGGAGGAAGAGAGGACACAGAGGGGAAGAGGGATGTGACATGGCATGCAGAGGGAAACAAAAATTGGAAAAACCTCGGCCCAAGCCAAAGGCAGCAAAAGTGATGGCATGGCAGCAAGAGCAGGGCTATGCACCAAAGCTTGCCCCTTTGGTCCCCATTGAAATCGCAAGATTTCGTTTCCCTTCCCAAAAGGAAACTTTGTTTCCTTTCGGGAAGGGAAACGAAATCTTGCGGATCCGAAAAGAAAGGCTCCCTAAGACTCTGGAAAGGAGATATGAGCAAGTGAAATGCCCTTGAGGAAAAAAGCCAAAAATGGGAAATTGGGGAAACGCAGTGAGCACCAGAAATCGGTCTGGGAGCAAAAGAATTGCAGTGGAAAGGAGCAAAACATGCCAAAATTAGGCTGAGAAATGCTGCAAATTCAGGGAAAAAATCACGGAGGAAGAGAGGACACAGAGGGGAAGAGGGATGTGACATGGCATGCAGAGGGAAACAAAAATTTGACAAACCTCGGCCCAAGCCAAAGGCAGCAAAAGTGATGGCATGGCAGCAAGAGCAGGGCTATGCACCAAAGCTTGCCCCGTTGGTCCCCATTGAAATCTTGCGGATCCGAAAAGAAAGGCTCCCTAAGACTCTGGAAAGGAGATATGAGCAAGTGAAATGCCCTTGAGAAAAAAAGCAAAAGATGGGAAATTGGGAAACGCAGTGAGCACCAGAAATCGGTCTGGGAGCAAAAGAATTGCAGTGGAAAGGAGCAAAACATGCCAAAATTAGGCTGAGAAATGCTGCAAATTCAGGGAAAAAATCAGGGAGGAAGAGAGGACACAGAGGGGAAGAGGGATGTGACATGGCATGCAGAGGGAAACAAAAATTGGAAAAACCTCGGCCCAAGCCAAAGGCAGCAAAAGTGATGGCATGGCAGCAAGAGCAGGGCTATGCACCAAGCTTGCGCTTGCCCCTTTGGTCCCCATTGAAATCGCAAGATTTCGTTTCCCTTCCGAAAGGAAACGAAATCTTGGCGGATCCGAAAAGAAAGGCTCCCCTAAGACCTCTGGAAAGGAGATATGAGCAAGTGAAATGCCCTTGAGAAAAAAAGCAAAAGATGGGAAATTGGGGAAATGCAGTGAGCGCCAGAAATCGGTCTGGGAGCAAAAGAATTGCAGTGGAAAGGAGCAAAACATGCCAAAATTAGGCTGAGAAATGCTGCAAAATCAGGGAAAAAATCAGGGAGGAAGAGAGGACACAGAGGGGAAGAGGGATGTGACATGGCATGCAGAGGGAAACAAAAATTGGAAAAACCTCGGCCCAAGCCAAAGGCAGCAAAAGTGATGGGCATGGCAGCAAGAGCAGGGCTATGCACCAAAGCTTGCCCCGTTGGTCCCCATTGAAATCTTGCGATCCGAAAAGAAAGGCTCCCTAAGACTCTGGAAAGGAGATATGAGCAAGTGAATGCCCTTGAGAAAAAAAGCAAAAGTTGGGAAATTGGGAAATGCAGTGAGCGCCAGAAAATCGGTCTGGGAGCAAAAGAATTGCAGTGAAAGGAGCAAACATGCCAAAATTAGGCTGAGAAATGCTGCAAAATCAGGGAAAAAATCACGGAGGAAGAGAGGACCACAGAGGGGAAGAGGGATGTGACATGGCATGCAGAGGGAAACAAAAATTGGGGAAAAACCTCGGCCCAAGCCAAGGCAGCAAAAGTGATGGCATGGCAGCAAGAGCAGGGCTATGCACCAAAGCTTAGACCCTTTAGTCCCCATTGAAATCGCAAGATTTCGTTTCCCTTCCCGAAAGGAAACTTTGTTTCCCCTTCCGAAAGGAAACGAAATCTTGCGGATCTGAAAAGAAAGGCTCCCTAAGAATCTGGAAAGGACATATGACCAGGTGAAATGCCCTTTGAGGAAAAAAGCCAAAAATGGGAAATTGGGAAATGCAGTGAGCACCAGAAATCGGTCTGGGAGCAAAAGAATTGCAGTGGGAAAGGAGCAAAACATGCCAAAATTAGGCTGAGAAATGCTGCAAATTCAGGGGAAAAAATCAGGGAGGAAGAGAGGACACAGAGGGCAAGAGGGATGTGACATGGCATGCAGAGGGAAACAAAAATTGGAAAAACCTCGGCCCAAGCCAAAGGCAGCAAAAAGTGATGGCATGGCAGCAAGAGCAGGGCTATGCACCAAAGCTTGCCCCTTTGGTCCCCATTGAAATCACAAGATTTCGTTTCCCTTCCCGAAAGGAAACGAAATCTTGCGGATCCCGAAAAGAAAGGCTCCCTAAGACTCTGGAAAGGAGATATGAGCAAGTGAAATGCCCTTGAGGAAAAAAGCCAAAAATGGGAAATTGGGGAAACGCAGTGAGCACCAGAAATCGGTCTGGGAGCAAAAGAATTGCAGTGGAAAGGAGCAAAACATGCCAAAATTAAGCTGAGAAATGCTGCAAATTCAGGGAAAAAATCAGGGAGGAAGAGAGGACACAGAGGGGAAGAGGGATGTGACATGGCATGCAGAGGGAAACAAAAATTGGAAAAAACCTCGGCCCAAGCCAAAGGCAGCAAAAGTGATGGCATGGCAGCAAGAGCAGGGCTATGCACCAAAGCTTGCCCTTTGGTCCCCATTGAAATCGCAAGATTTCGTTTCCCTTCCCAAAAGGAAACTTTGTTTCCTTTCGGGAAGGGAAACGAAATCTTGCGGATCCGAAAAGAAAGGCC
>NW_027100262.1:0-132500 GCF_031753505.1 Anomalospiza imberbis
GCTTTTTTCTCCTCTTTCTCTCTAGCTCTCTCTCGCCTCTCGAACCGTACACCCCGTTTCCCTGGGCCAGATGGGCGGACCGGGACAACGCCACGGGGCTCGTCCCGCGTCAGCGGCACTTGCTTCGCTCGGAGGACTGCGCACGGGGGCCCCCGGCCTCCCTCGCCGCTTCGGTCACAGGCACGGGACGAGCCTGCGGGGAGGCGGCCCGTCACCTCGCTCCCATAGTACGGACAGACGAGTCCCAGGCCGCAGACGCCTCCAAGAGGACCGAGGGAAAGCGACCGGGAAGGTGCGCCGCCGCAGGCCAGCCCCTGCGATGACGTAGCCGGAGGCGGCTGAAAACAGCGACCCCTTGGTGAACTTCCGGAGCCGGCCGCGACAACAGGTCTACCCAGCCGCTGCCGAAAATCGCCTAAGTCCCTCCGGAGCGAGGTAGACCTGTTGTCCGCCGTCCACCGCCCGCCGCCCGGGCGCCGTGCCGGGCCCGGCGGCCCCGGAGCCGGGGTACACCTGTTGTCCCCGGGGTAGACCTGTTGTCCGCGGGGTAGACCTGCTGTCCGCGGGGTAGACCTGCTGTCCGCGAGGTAGACCTGCTGTCCCCGGGGTAGACCTGCTGTCCCCGGGGTAGACCTGCTGTCCGCGGGGTAGACCTGCTGTCCGCGGGGTAGACGTGCTGTCCGCAGGGTAGACCTGCTGTCCGCGAGGTAGACCTGCTGTCCGCGGGGTAGACCTGTTGTCCCCGGGGTAGACAGGTTGTCCGCGGGGTAGACCGGCTGTCCGCGGGGTAGACCTGCTGTCCCCGGGGTAGACCTGCTGTCCCCGGGGTAGACCTGCTGTCCCCGGGGTAGACCTGTTGTTCCCGGGGTAGACAGGTTGCCCGCGAGGTAGACCGGTTGTCCCCGGGGTAGACCGGTTGTCCCCGGGCCGGCCTGCCGCCGGGGTAGACCTGTTGTCTGCCGCCCACCGCCCGCCGCCCGGGTGCCGCGCCGAGCCCGGCGGCCCCGGAGCCGGGCTAGACCTGCTGTCCGCCGCCCGGTTTTGGGGTTTTGGGGTTTATTCCTTCCCGCCCCCCCCCGCCCCAATCCCGTTTCTTTTCTCCTTTCTTTGAAAGAACGACTCTCCTATTTGGTTGGTGCAAGAAGAAACTCGTCCGGAAGAGAAATTTTCTTGGCAAATTTTATTTCGTTTTTCTCCTGTATCCAGAGCACCCCCAGACCGAGCTGACGAGCCGCCTGCGCCCTGTGCGAGCGGGAAAGCGGGCGGCCGCTTTTGGGCCGGTTCTTTCACGGTCCGCAGAGACCCTCCAGGCCCGGCAGGGGTCTGGGGGGCCCCGGGGGCTCGGAGCCGAGGCGCCCGGGGCCGGCACGAAGCCGCCGGCCCCTGGCCCTCGTTCCCACAGACAGAGAGAGAGAGAGAGACAGACACAGTGACACACATGCCCACTCCACACACTCGCACTCCGCCGCCACCCCCTCAGACACCGCACCCACCACCCGCGCCGCTCCCTCCCTCCCGGATGCGCGGGCCGCCCGCCTTACACGAGCTTGCAGGCCGGGACAGGGCCAGGCAGGGGGGGCATCGGTTGGAGGAACACAGGTCTACCCCGGCACGCGGCGGCCGGAGGCTAAGTCGGAACCGAGATACCAGGTCTACGAAGGGGCCGGGCGAAGGTAAGCCACGACGGGGCCGAGACAACAGGACTACCCACGGTCCCGGCGGCCGGAGGCCGAGGCCCGCCGGGGACAACAGGTCTACCCACGGTCCCGGCGCCTGGAGGCCAAGGCCGGCCGGGGACAACAGGTCTACCCACGGTCCCGGCGCCCGGAGGCCGGCCGGGGACAACAGGTCTACCCACGGTCCCGGAGGCCGAGGCCGGCCGGGGACAACAGGTCTACCCACGTTCCCTGCGGCCGGAGGCCGAGGCCGGCCGGGGACAACAGGTCTACCCACGGTCCCGGAGCCTGAGGCCGGCCGGGGACAACAGGTCTACCCACGGTCCAGTCTCATAGGTGTGCCGGCAAAAGGTGTCCACCTGAGCCCATCTGTTCTCCAAGAATTCTAATTGTCTGACCCAGTCCCTGGCCTGGGTCTCCCTATCCGGGATGTTCCCCCAAAGTGCCCAAATCACTGCTGAAGTGCCCGAGCTGATCCTGGCTGTAAATGTTCCTGTCTACCAATCTCTCCTGGGCAGTGCCATGGGAGGTGTGTGTTTAGGGGCTCCTGGGGGGACTGGGAAGGGCTTCTGTCAATCCTGTGGGCATTTGTGGTGCAGGGAGGGGACTTGGCAGGGTCTATGAGGGAGATGTGGGTCCCTGACAGGGCTGTGTGGCTTGCAGAGAATTTGGGTGGGTCCTGGGGGAGATGGAAATGGGTTTTGGTGGTTCTTTGGGTCATTTATCTTGCAGGGAGTAGTTGGGGGGGGGGAGGGGTCTTGGCTGGGAGCTGTGGGGTGGTTTGAGGCGTCTGGGAGTGGCTGTGGGGCTGGGAGGGCGTTTTTGGGTGGTTGTGACTCCCCCAGACTCCCAAAGCTGCCACCAGACCCCACCCCGCAAGATACTGCCAGAGGTCAGTGGCTCCATGTTGGGGGTTCATCGTCCTGGCTCTGCAGAAGATATGGGGGGGGGTCCCCGGGGCCGTGTGTGTCCCCCCTAGAGCATGTGTGACACCCCCCATCCCATTGTCACCCCCTTGTCCCTCCCCACAGGGCTCCAGCCCCAGCTCCTGCTCCCCCAGAGGGAATTTGGGGAGGCGGCAGAGGGGGTGTGCAGCCTCTGCCGGGCGATGGCCCTGGCCCAGCCCCTTTGTTCAGCACCAAGCTGGGCTCAGGGCTGCAGGAGGAAGAGGCCGGTGGGAAGCAGATCCTGCAGCTGGGACAATGCTAGGGGTCAGGGCAAGGGCCTGCCCTGCACACCTGGCTCAGGTGTGACCCTGCCACAGCAAGGGAGCGGGACATTCCCATCCCCACGGATCAAGGCTGGGAGCAGCACGTGGGGCACGGACATGGAAATACTGGGAGCGACTGGGAGCACACTGAGGGCATGAATTATTCCCCCGCCTCCACCTTCTCAGGCCGCCCTGCCAGCTGAGAAATGCTCGCTGGGCCTCGGCCTTGGCCAACAGCCCCTGGGCTCAGCTCCTTGGAGCCTTCCCCCGCTGGGGAGATGCCAAAGCATGGGCAGAGAGCATTTCCCTGCCCTCAGGGGAATTTCTCACAGGTGCCTTGCACTGACTCTTTGTGTCTGTGTGCACACAGGAGTGCCTGTGCTTGGGAAATGTGGCAGAAATGCTGCTCTCTTAGGGGTCTGAGTGCCTTGGATAGCTGAGCCAGTCAGGCCTGTCAGTAAGGTTAAATCACAAGGTCTAAGCTAAGTTTATTTGTGCTAAGAGTTGTTCTTTGCTAACTTGTTAGGTTTAAAATATAAGCCAAGTTGAATATTGTTAAATGTTATTTCTCAGTTAAATTGCAAAGTCATAGGTTATAAGTTCGGTTAAATACTGTAAAGTGCTGTTCTTTTGCTAAATTGTGAAGTTGAAGATGGAAGTTAAGGTTAAGGTATAAGATAAGTCCTGTTAAGTTTGAGCTCTCTAAGCTCTTGGGCCTGTATTCCTTTTATCCTTGCCCTCATTTCCTTGTGTCTCACACTCACACAGGGACAGTTCTTGGTTCATTTCTGGTTTGATTGCCTGGATTCTGTTTGGTTTTGTTGTTGCTTTGTTTTCTTGGGGTGCCTGAAGTGTCCAGTCAGGAGCAGAGTGACTCTTTCCAAGGAGCTTTGTGGTGCTGTTGCTCAATATTAAATCTGTTTTTTGCTGCTCCCTTGCCGGGGATTTTTTCAGCACTCTCAAGCCCTCGTTGGCAACAGGGCGAAGGAGCCCTGGGCCAGGCTCTGGCCCTGGGGGACACAGGGACGCTGCCGGGGGGTCCCTGTCCCCTGTCCCACCCCCCATGGTCCTGTGTCAGGCTCTCGGGTCGATCTCGTGGAACATCCTCTGGGGGAGGCTGCGGCTCCGGGGGCGGGGGGACCCGGGGGGCCAGGGGACCCCGCTGTGCACGAGCAGCATTGGACTTCTCTGGGGGAACTGGGAGGGGGGGCTGGGGCTGAGTCACCTCCTCAGTGACCTCACACAGCCCTTGTGATGTCACACAGCCCCTGTGATGTCATACAACCTCCTGTGATATCACACAGACCTTGTGATGTCACAGAGACAACTCTGAGATGTCACCCTGTGATGTCAGATAGCTGCTCTGTGATGTCACAGAAGACTCTGAGATGTCACCCTGCAATGTCACTGTTTGTTCTTTGATGTCACAGCCTGTTCTATGAAGTTACACAGCCACCCGGTAATGTCACAACCCACACTCTGATGTCACAGAGCCACCCTCCATGACAGCAGAATCTGCTCTATGGCCTCATACCCGACTCTATGATGTCACAGTCCACTCTCTGATGTCACAAAACCCTCCCTGTGATGTCATACTGCCACTCTGTAATGTCACAGCACACACTTTGACCTCACAGCCTGCTCTATGATGTCATACAGCCATGCCATGATGTCACAGCCTGCTCTGTGATGTCACACAGTCCCCTCTATCATGCCATAGCTGCTTGATGACCTCACACAAAACACTCTGTGATGTCATAGCCCAATCTGTGACAGCAGCACCTCTGTGGCTGTGTCATGGAGGCACAGAGCAGCTGTGATGTCAGAAAGGGGCCGTGTGACAGCACAGCGTGGGTTGTGTGAGGTCACAGATTGGGCTATGACATCACAGAGTTTGTTGCATGAGGTCATCCTCACGAGGGGATCCTGCGGCCCGAGCATAGCATTCCTTTGCACTGCACTGGCCGCCAAACGAGCCCACTTGGCCTCAAAAACCTCAAACTGCACAGAGTCAAAAAGAGCATGTGCCACAGAACAGATGTCGGAAGGTGTCAGCATCTCAGCAACGAGCATTCCGATCGTCTGCATAACTTCAGCAGACCCGACACCATGCTGGGCAACGGTATCATGGATTTCTTTCACTATCTTAAATGATAAAGGCTGATGGGTGCTGTGAGTAATGCCCCTAAGCGCAGGGAAAGCCGGGGGACCCCCTGGCAAGGTTGCATCACCTGCCGAGTCCCATCCCGTGGGCTCCCCAGGGACAGCAGCAGCCGCCTGACTGCGAGGCAGTGCAACATCACTTGACACCACGCTCCCCGCAGCATCAGCAGAGCCAGAGGAGCCTCCTGCTCCTCTTCCTGCGCAGGCTCAGGCATGGGAGACGCCGCTGCCCCGCAGGACGAGCCCGAGGTCGGAGCGGGCGAGCCCGCTCCCGCCGCCCCCAGGGGTATGTCGTGGAAACACCGCAGTTGGGACAAAGTGTTGTCACCAAATCAGATGCAGTCAGAAGCGGGGGCTGATCCACGCGTCCCGCTTCTCCCCCGAGCGCCGGGAAGGCACAAAGAGAGGGCGATTTTTCCCCCGGCTCACTGCGTCTGCGGCGCGGGGCGGGGCGAGGCGGCCGAGCCGGCTCCAGCGGCTCACTGCCTCGGGGAGAAGGGAAAGCGCCTGCATCCTGCATGAACTCAAATTCCCCGTCAGTCGTCCACGTCCGAGACGGACGGTCCCCCCAAAGAGCTCCGAGAGCTACCAAATTCAGACCCCGCCCAAGCCGCGTCTAATATTTTCCATTGTACCAGTAATGGCCCGACGTCCACAGAGCAATCATCAAACAGGGCGTCCATGAGACTGCCCCCACTTGAGACCACATCTCTCGGGACAGCGCCTCCCGAGGGTCAGAAAAGAACCCCTGCTTCCTCGCCCACAAGAACAGCCTTTCAAAATCACTCCAGGAGACGGAAACACGTTTCCTCTCCAGGACATCCCTCCAGAGATCCAACATCAGAGATTCCATCCTGGAACCGATAGAGGTTTCCATCACTAACACAGCAGGCAAAACGCCAAAGAGGAGGGGGGGTAAGCTCACTCTCACCCGGCCTAAGCTGTAGTACACGCCGGCGGTCACCAGAGGACACCAGAGGACACCAGGAAAAATGACGCACCACAGGTTTGGTCACCATGAAGAGACTAATTTATTTCCTCTGACTCCAATCATTTAGTTCTCAAAAGGTGCCAGTGGATTGGAGGGTGAACGTGCCACCTCTCCAATGACACTGGACAAACTACCACTACATCAAATTTCTCCGCCTCTATGAAAGAATGCAAAACAATAGCTTGTTTACAGAAAGTTGCATGAGAAAGTTCTCTACAAGGATGTAAACTCAGAAGGCTTTAGAAAATCTTAAAAAATCAGGGTGACAGGTTATAGCTTTCCATCTTCTTAATACGGTACTTTGTAATACAAAATGGGTTTCTCCCTTTCCTCCTGACTTCGGATAAGATGTTTGTATTTCCCTAATGTGGCGACCACAGTGAAGTCAGTCCAGAGGGGGAAGCAAGGAGGTCAGAAGTCCTTAATTCATTCTGGAGGGGTTAGAGACCTATTGAGTTGTGACACAGCTGTACATATGAAGGGCTGCAAGTCAGCATTGGCCTTGGACAATCTCACATCCCCTGGGCCTTTCATATCATGGCAGAGTGAATACAACCCTCGCGTTGTGCAGAGCTCCAGCGAGGGGAATGAAACTGCCCATTAAAGATTTCTTTCTCTGGAAAATGCTATTGTAGCTTGGCCAGAGCATTTTGTAGGCTCATACCGATTTTCCTTTGATTCCAAGGCTCCTGAGAAATAGCCCAAGCCCAAATCATGAAAGTTTAAATGCAACATTTTTTGTTTTGAATCAGGCAACATTTTTGGAACGGATTTCCGATTCTTATATTCTACATTTTAAAATGATCCCGTGATACAAAAACCTTGATTCAGTGTGCTGGACACCTGAGATGGCATTACTTCTGGCTGCTGCTTCACAGAGTAAGGGCCTCCTGTGGGAAACGTGTCCTGCCTGATGTCCAGGTATGGGAATTGCACAGCATCTCAAACTGTTTTTATGGGAATTGCACAGCATCTCAAACTGTTTAGGTAACTGCTGTTATCTTAAAAGCTGTGTGTACTGGATCCTGTTCATCCAGATGCAAAGCTGCATTCAGGTTTGCATTTCCAAAGAGGAAAAAAAATGAAGAGTGACACAAGGTGCTTTTTTTCCTCAATTATTTTTTTCTACCTGGCCAGCAAACCAAAAAATCAATGTCTCCCTCGGCTCTAATTGACATTTCTGTGTTAAATGAAAATGGACCTTGATTCCAATTCAAATGGCAGCACTGGGTGATAAAGTAATTATTTTGGAATTTTCAATACATATAAAAGTTGATGCAGTAAAATGATTTTTGAGCCACTTGGAATTTTTTTGGCTGTATCTTAAATCAAACCACAGTTAATGTAAGAGCCCTTAATCCCTAATTCTCAGTGCTGGTAACACAGTAACACTTTTACTCAGTACTGTACTTTCTCTCCTTGGGGAACATGAAAGAAAAGTACTTTCAGAAGGAGCAGGATCTTTTCGGATGTGTTCTAAAATGTAATTTCTTCCTTTTAGAGGGTGTGTAAGAACTTAATTTAACCTCCCATGGTGTCCCTCAGTGGAGGAGTGTTCTCTTGTGAGTGCACACTGGCTGTTGGAGCTGCCTCTGGACTCCCCTGTGCTGCCATGCCGGGCACATGCTCAGGGCAGCCGTGCTGAGGTGCCCCTGATGTGGGGTGAGTGGGGAGCAGGGGCTTGAGGAAACAGGTGGAGATTTAGATGGAAGAAAGGGGGAAGTTAAGAAAATTTCATTGCCTGCCTTTCTCTATCCTTCCTATATCTCCTATCTCCATTGCCTCTGGCACTCTCTCAGGATGAAGTAGTTGAGGATAAATGTGGAGTCTGTGTCTTTTCCACTCACATAAATCAGTATTCATCTAAGCCAAGAACTGCTTTGAGGCAAGCAGAAGAAGAATCCATCTCTATTCCTTTTTGACACTGAGGTATTGAAAGGCCAGACATAAAGAGTAGTCTCTGAGAAATCCTGCATTTGGCAAGGTGAATTTTGGTGTGAAATGAAACCTTTATGAGCAAATAGGGGAAAGAAATCCTTTGATAAATTTTATGAGGAGCAGAGAATATTGTACAAAAGAATCAGCATCACATTACAAAATGTCATTCAGGAAACCTGCACTAAATCCTTCATATAGAGATAATTTTGTTTAAATAAGGACATATGTGGAGATTGTTGCTGGAGAGAGTTCAAAGAAGAGAAGAGATGTCTAATTTTGGGCTTCTGCTTAAATAGATGGTATTGTGTGGTTGATGTCTGAACTGGGATGATACAAGACAAATTAAATTTTAACTCATTAGTACATTTTCCTCCTAACAAGCTACTCAGGTGATCCAGAAATACATTATGCAGTAGCAGCTGCTAGGAGATGAAAATATTTCATTGTAGCAATACATGGTATAATGAAGGATGGGGAATGAATGCAGTAGTGGACTAAGGACAGAAGAAGATGGATGACACATAAATATTCACCCTCTGTGTTGAGTTTACACAGGACAGATGACGTCAGTAAACTGAAAACACCACTGAGACACATAAGTCATGAAATACTAATATTAGAGCCACTTGGGGAAAGAAAGTTGTCAGGGGGAAGAAAGTTGTCAGAAGAATTTTCTCTTAGAAAATACAGTTAGTCAAAATCAGAAAGTTTCTTGGAGAAATGTCATTTTCAGTGACATTTTCTACACTAAAATATCAACCAAAATTGTCTGCAGTCTGATAGTATCAAAGGCTGTGATGAGAAACCTTGCCAACTGACTTGCTTTGGTACCAAGATAATGACAACATGGTGGACACATATTCTATACCAAATGTAAAACAATAAGTGTAAAAGTTCCTTGTTCCTGTGTCCTCTTTGACCCTTACTTCTGGTAAAGGGCCCTGTGTATTCCCGGGCCCTGTCTGTTCAAAGTGGTATTTTTCTGTCCTGGAGAGATTTGGGTTCCACGTCTCTCCTCTTTGCTGAGTCTCCTCAGTTGCATGGATAATAATCCCCTCTGAAAACAGTCCGTGAAATTTCTGGATTGAACTTTGATTTGATTTCTAGACTGAGGTTTGCTTTGACATTGTTTGTAAAAATAATGTTTCTTTAAATTTCATTTCCAAACAGCATTTAAAGCATTGGTGGAGAGCAGAAGAAAAGGGAATAGGGATGACTACTTTTGTATTTTCTATCTCATGTATTTACAGTAGAAAAACTACTAGGGGCCAAAATTATAAATGAATGACAGAGTTGGGATGATGCTGGCTTTTGATTGGAACCAGGAATTAAACACTTTTTCCTTAATTTAATTTGGCTGATACATATAATGCTGTCAAAGCAAACACGTTTTTGCAGTAGATGTTATCTTCACTTCCAAAGAACATTAGCATTTTGAAATATTTTGTACTGAAGAAAAAAATAATTCCATCTTCTTTAAAACCCTAGAAATAATTAAAACAACAATTTATCTGTTCTGCATGGTTTAAAGGAAAGCAGATGTCCACTATGCCACATTAGTTTATCACATTGGAAAGTGAAACATGAAGCAAATAGGAATTTATTGTACAACTATTATCATCACAAATTTGTGTCCTCTTTTACCTTGGTAGTAAGTTAATCTCCTCAACTTAGAATATTTAAGGAGCACACAGAAGGGCATGAAAGTAGATTCACTTCAGAATGGCGGGTGAAGGTGCTGCATCATGGTGAAATTAATCTCTAATCTTCCTACCATTTTAGGGCCACAAAACCAGGAGGTATTTGTTGTAAGCTAGAGCAACCACCAGAAAAATGCCCCAGGACTGGGAGGGAACATCAGCTCCTTTCTCCACCACAGCTGACATCAGTGACTGTTGCTGAGAAGCCAGCACAAGGCAGTGCTACCCAGCCTATCCCTCAGCATCATCTGTAATCAAACAAAACCAGGCAACACAGAAACTCCACAACCACTTATCTCAAAAACACCACACACAACATTCTCATCCTGAAGTGTTTATTTCTATTTGAATGTCCTTCAGTTTTGCTCAGCTCCTGCCACCAACTCTGGAGCAGCAGGGAGAAAGCACTTAACCTGTCAACCCCGATGTGCTGTGCCACACTCACACCCACGAAAGCCACGGGGTGCTCAGCTTGCTGCCAACCTCAGCAGAAACTAACAGGGCATCTGAGCTGGGTTTAAGGAACTGGTGGCTTAGGGGGCATTTCAGCAAGGTCCACTGGGTTTGCTTTGGCATCTGAAATAAGAGTTTGCCAGGTGCATCCTCTCCCAGAGTAGTAATCGCCCATAGCATTAGCAGAGTTAAACACTTCACTATTCCAGCCCAGCACAGATTTTAGTCTATTAGTTGAAATTGAGATGCCTCCATCCATGCTGTAAGAGCACACACACTCCCCTGCCTACATATATATATATAAAGCCCTTTCATTTTATGATCAGTACAATAGCTCCGTGATAGAGAAGGCTATAATATTTTATTATGCTAAACTTGTTCACTGGGGAATCTATACAAATCACTGTAATTTTGCCTCACTAATGTTTGTTATCAATCTTCTCAATAAAATGAGAGCAAAATATTGTAGAAGTCTCACTGAGTTTACTAATTTTATTTTCTTTTTTTTTAATTATTTCTTTTTCACCCTTCTCTCCCCATCTTGCCTGGGCTTCTGTCCTAAGTCACAATGAGTTGAGAATGGGACGTTCAGAAAGTATTTTATAATTCTTTAACCACCGAAATTTGGCATACTCTAGTCATTTGGGCTGGAGCTTTTTGATATAAGCCGATACCATGTAGCTACAGAATCAGGTCAGCAAGGCAATTAATCATCTCTGCATTTACACTCTCAGCAAAACAATACAAAAACAAAAGAGTGGATAGAGGAGATGGGAGGAGGAACACCGTAACCCAGCTCTGATGGGCAAATAATTGTCTTGGCTTTGCTTCTGCAGCCACAGCAGAAAGGTGCACAGCTCCCATTGATTAATCACTTTTGCAGAACCAGCCTCCAGGAACACAAAACAGAACGTGGGAGGCTCAGTGTCCACTGGCATCTCAGCAGCAGGCTGCAGCAATTTCCTGTGCTTAGCTCTTCTTGCACTAATAGGGGCCTAGTATCCTAAAACAAGCAGTTGGATCCCTCAGCTTGTAAATACGATGTAGTGCCTAAGGCTTGATAACTACAATGTTGTGCTTGAGTTGAACTCTGTGGGAGCAGAAGCAGTGCAGTCGAGCATTTGCTGTTTTATCCACAGCCTGGCTGTGTTCCCACCACCTGCTGCCCCACACATGCCTCTCTGCTTTCCCCTAGACAGGAAACGATCAGTGGCTTTCAAATGCTTCACAATAGTGCCCCTCTAACTACCCTGTTGATCTGTTAGCTCAGAGAAGCACATACCAACAGCTTCCACAATAGCATGAGCAGGCTGCCCAAACTGGCTTGTAAATGGTCTTCAAATTGAATCCCAACAAAAGAAATAGCATTCTCCCCCTTTCTGCTCCAGCACCCTTGGGAAAGAGATCTTGCTACATCCAGGAGTAAACTGGGGCACAGAAGGGGGAAGGGTATGGAAATTTGCGAATCAAGGAGAATTTTCCTGCTTGGCCACTCAGATGAGCAACACCCTAGAGGCAGAATAAACTCAACAGCACAAAGCTCATGGTGAGACACATATCTATCTAGGTAGTTCTAAACAGGGTGTGAGCAAGCCACAGGGTGATTATCCCCCTCAGTTTGTGGGTATTTTAGCATGCTCAATGCTTCTGGAGTATATAGCCTAGAATAGACATTGAAAGGGAAGGATCATAGGATATGAAGTTTGGGAGTCAGTTCTCACGATGCCTATCACACAACAGGTTTCCTCAGGCAAACACTTTCAGGTAAGAACTTCCCTCAGACATTATCCATTTCCTGTACCTACAACACACATTCCTTGACAAGAATCCAAAAATTACCCTTGAAAAACCTCCCATAGGCCAAATACTCATGAGTTAACTCCTGATTTCAGGACTACTTGCTGTGACATCCAGTGGCCTGGATATCCACATGTATCACACACATAGATGTGCAAACTCATAGATTTGAGGACTGGGGGAAAACTCAGAAACCATCTTCTACCACTCCAGGCAGCCATTCAGAAAGTTCAGTGAACACCACCAGACTCCTTCCCTGCATTCCTCTCTTCCAGCCTCACAGACCATGAAAACCGGCTCTCACCAGTGCCTTCACTGCCCTGGTACAGCCAATAATAAGTTCAGTCAGTTAAGAATTACTTACATTGAACCAGGATCAATAAAGCTATAGTGTGGCAAAGGCAGTTCAGGCAGGTTTTGCAGGGGCATAACTAGGAGTGATGGGCTGAAATGAGGCAGAAGGAAAATGCTGGCTGAATAGCAAGAGAAATTTGCTTTGCTAATGGGTCAATCAATTAGACCAAGCACACAGCTCTCAAGGGAAGCATGCAGGGAAAGCTGTCACTAGGACCACTTAAAACTGGAGTGAAGGAGCTCTGGAGGTTGCCACTGCATAAGCAATTCTGCACTATGCATTTCACCAGCACTGCAATTCCGTGTAGCCAATGGCATCAAGACTGAAACTGCCCAGCTTACACCACCTCCCGAGGCAGTAACAACCCTTTCACAGCTCTCTTTACCCTTCTCTTTTATTTAATCCTCCCATACTCCCAGAATGGCATTCATTGTCATTGAATTTTGGGGTCTTGATTATCAGAAATCTAGCTATCTTATCAGCTACCACTGATAGAGCGAGCTAGTGAAATAGGAAGTTTTGATAGAAAGTACTGAGGTCTCTCCTACAGCTATCCAGAGAGTCAGAAATAATAATTGTCCAGTTCTTTGAAAGCTCAACTTTTACTGAGTTACCTGCTAGACCACAGCTCCTTAAAAACACCAAAATGATTAGCTGCAATCACGTGAATGTAACAAAAAAGACCTTTGCTTGTTTACCAAGCAGAACAGAGGATACAAAACACTAGGACTTTTGTTTCTACTGTGCAAATACCACGGAGTGAAAATTAAAAGACTGTGCTGTGAGAACAGCAAATGGATAAACAAGATCTTAATAGAATTACACTGAGTATTAAGGAAACACTTCTCAATGGACACATCAGACACTTGAAGTCCTCTCCAACAAATATGGTAGGGCAAACAATTTAGAACCACCAGTATGGCAGCTCTTGCTCTATCAGTGCAGGGCTACATGTTTCCCACAGCAGCACACATCAGACCTTTTTGACTTAAAGAGACCATGACCTGCTCTGTTCTTGTCGTGGCATTCCTTATCGACAGTCGGATTTGAGCCTTGGCCTGCCAGCATGGTGCTCCCATCAAGACATCAGTTGTTACTGAAGGAGGAGCCAGGGACAACCAAAGCTACAGGAACAGCACAAAACTTCAACAGGCAAGAGCACTGGAGAAACAGAGAGAGGTCCATAAGGCAGCACAGGAAGTGAAAGTGAGGAGCTCAACAGGGTCTAGATGGACAAGTGACCTGAAACATGGGACAGAGGACACTGCTCTGGTCAGGAGTCACAGCCATCAAATCATGTTTGTCCTGAAACTACTCCAGATCATGAATACTCTCCAGCTTGGAGATGTGCCTTGAAGTCAGTCTTCTGCTAATAATAGTGCTTCCTCTGCTTTTTCTTCAAGTGATATGAGTCTTCCTCATCCTATCAAGATCAAGAAGGTCAAATATCCCATTCTTCGCCCAAATTTCTCAGACATGCTAGCCCAGATTGACTCTAGGCTCTAGACAGGCCTATCTTGCCACAGCCAAGGTACCATTTTGACATTTGAATCTTTGCTTGCCCTCTTTTAAATGGCTCACTGCATTTCTTTAAGGTACATTTTGAAACAAGGCACAATCTCCCAAGTACAGACTCCAGGCTGCTGTAAGTTAAAAGACAAGCAGCTTGTCTAGGCACCTTCTCACTGCATATTCAGACCTGTGAAGAAACCAGTATCTCTATTTCTCCCATAGATGGTGCTAATTATTTCTCTCTCAGATATTCATAAATAAAAAGGTGAGTTTCTTTTGTGGCAATGCTGCAGTGAGAGCTGTGAAATGGGGCAGAGAAAGCAAACTGCAGAGTCCCAGAAGGACCCCTAGGGATTCCCATAATAAAGATGTGAAATGAGAATCCTGGCTCACCCCAGCAGTGCTTTCTAATCTCTTTCCTGTAAGCGTTAAGTTCCTGAAACCTTTCCTGAGTCTTTGCAGCACCCTTTTCCTCGTGTGAGCAAGGATGAAAAGTGTGAAACTGGTAAAGGCTTTTGAGGAAAAGGGAACTGGCTTATCAAGGCAAAACAGTGGGAACAGCAGCTTCCATCTCCTCTCACTCCTCTGGAATGAATACAACACCGAAGTTCTAGCAACAACAGTTGCTTAGCATTATGGTTATCAATCAACAGCATGTTTTCACAAAGGACGGCTGGGGTTAAAACCATTTTCCAAATTTCCTTGTTTGTTTTTCCCCCAAATGCATAAACAAAGATCTGCTTAAATATGCCTCAAAGTGTTAGAAATCTACATCAGGGCTTGAGAACTGGGTAATTAAGAAAAAAATTAACTCCTGTAATCAAAACCAAACAAACAAACAAAAAAAAAGAATAAAAAGCAAGAAAACAGAATTTGCAAGTAGAATAAAATTACTGAGAAGAATTAAAATTATTATTTTTATTATATAAAATCATTGAGAATAATTGCAATGTTAACAATTTCAGTTGTTTCAAGAGCTCTTAGGAAAATTATTAGCTTGGCTGCATACAACCATCTTATTTTTGTTTTTAGCACACCAGAGGTGTTGCATTTATCCTACAACTTCTCATCCTAGGCTAGACCATTACCCTCCATTCTCTGCACAATTGGTGACAATCTACATTCCCAAGTGCCTGTCCTAAAACCATAACATTCCTGCTGTATTTTCTCACTTCTGGCTTTGTCAGCCAAAAAGGCTACTCAGATGTCCCAGATCCCAAGCAGTGCTGCTTTCAAGCAGATGAGGGGAATGAAAGACAGGGTCAAGTAATTTTTAAGCACTGTGTAGTTTACTTGGCTGCACTGGTTTATGCCTTAGGACTAGAAAGTAATGGGAGACTCAGGCAGTCGGACATGGATATGGTTTTAACAGCAGAGGTGCCATGGTCTGAAATTTAACGTTTTCTTCCAGGAAAGTGAGAGCAGGAATCAGGCAGAAAACATCCCCGTGGAACACAAAGCAAATGAAAACTGCGTCCAGCCAAGCACGTTCTCTGCAGAGGAAGCAGCACTCACAGACAGCGCCCAAGCAGTCTGGCCAGAGAGCCTCTCTGCAGAAAACAGACAGCAAGGGAGCAAGAGATGAGACTAAAGTCACCCTCTGCCTGGCCTCTCAGAAAGAGCAGTCTTGAGATTCACAGAGAGCAGATCTTCACTGCCCCCCATGAATGTGCTGAGCACAAACATACTGAGGGGGAAAAAGGAAGACCAGCAGACCCAGACGGGGTGTGTGCCTTGGTACACACGTGGTACCCCTCGTAACACAGGAATTTGTATTTGCATAGCTCAACCTGTGAGCCCCAGGAGATCTTCCCCAACTAACTTGGGATCTTAAGAGGGTATTTTAGTGCACCACAACCTCTGCCGAACCCAAGAACTGATGGATTCCACGAGGAGCAAGGAAAGGATTTTCACGTATCACGCTACGATTCAAGGAACTGAGTTGTCTTGAGGCACAGGGATTCTCTGCTAAGCACAGGAACTCTGCAGGAGAGGAGGGAACTGAGATTTCCTGAGCCTCAGCTTAGAACCACAAGCACATGAACTATCCTGCCTCACTTCTGCCTACAGTACAGCTTCCCCAATAAAAAATACATACATCCCTGAGTACGAAATCAGATGCAAATCCCTTGCTCTTCAGAACTCTGAAATTAGCATGAGGGAAGAGAAGAATACTCTTGAGCTGCAAGTGAATAGAAATCAAGCGAATGTACAGCATCTATTGCTGATTCTCTCATGCTTGAGTTTAAGCTCTGAAATATTAACCACAGTCATTATGGAAGGCTCTCTTTTGACAGTGTGTCTTATGGTTCATTTACCAAGAGAAAATGGGTGCAATTTGAGCCAGTGTTAATCTGCTTTTATCAGAGAAAGGAAACTAATCACACTTTACCAGCTCTTTGGCACTCTGAGAGGAAACTAACAGGGACAGAACAATTTAAATAACCAGGCTTCTTTGGTGAACCTGGGATTCTGTAGCTATTCACTCATCTAGGTTGAAAGAAATTTTCTCACTTCACCCAGACAAGCACAATTCCTACAAGGCCAAGTACAGTGCTGACCCTGATCTGTCTCAAATTGGGTGCCTACAAGACTTTTAATTTTTTTTTTCTTTGGGTAAGGTCAGTTCTCCGAAGCCAGTCAAATCTGTGATATCTGGGAAGAATAAAGGCAGCAGTAACAACCTACTGTACACTCAGTATCAACCACACACAGTGCCCAGAGTCACAGTCACAGCTTTATAAATACTTTTACACACACTGAGTTCACCCAAACTTCTCTCTAAGCTCTTAAATTGCTCCTCCAGCCCTGCTTAAGGAAGAGACAAAATTCCAACTGTTGCATGCCCCCAAGCCAGAAAAGACAACCCATGCTGTGCTGTCACACAGCCCCTCTCTGACATCACAGCTGCGCTGTGCCTCCATGACACAGCCACAGAGGTGCTGCTGTCACAGATGGGCTATGACATCACAGAGTTTGTTGTGTGAGGTCATCAAGCAGCTATGGCATGATAGAGGGGACTGTGTGACATCACAGAGCAGGCTGTGACATCATGGCATGGCTTTATGACATCATAGAGCAGGCTGTGAGGTCCAAGTGTGAGCTGTGACATTACAGAGTGGCAGTATGACATCACAGGGAGGGTTTTGTGACATCAGAGAGTGGACTGTGACATCAAAATCCCCCAAAGCCCAAAAATGCCACCAAAATCCCCCCAGAATCCCCCCAGAGCCCCCCAGACTCACCGGGGGCTTTCCTGGATCAGGGGGCACTGGCCGGTGGAACAGGAGCCACTTCAGGGGGCCCGCGGAGCTTTTTGTGGAGGGGGCACCAAAAACGGGGTGGGGGGTGAACCCCTGTGTAGCCCCCTCCCCCAATACCCCCTCCCCCAGTTCAGGAATAGACAAACTCAAGAAAATGTAAACCAGGCTTGACATTTCCAGAAATTATTTTTGGCTGGCTTTAGCTGCACCCTCCAGGCTCAGGATCACTGGTGTATTTGCAGGTTCTGCTCTGCATCATCAGCCTGCCCAGACTCTGCTCGATGTTTCACAAATGGAGAAGACAATGGATATTGTGCCAAGCTTCCTTGCAAACAGCAACACCTGCATCAGCATGACAGAAAAGGAGAAAATAAAAAAAGAAAATATTCACCGGTTAGAACAGAGGCAGTGTCCCACCATCTTCCCCTCCACTGTTATTACAGAGGCAAACCTGGGCCTAAAGCTTCCATCTCTCAGCTCCTGATGCTATTTGACTTCAGCCTTGACTCCCCCTGATCTACCTGACTGCTGTCCAAGTGGGGCTGGGGATGCTCAGCCTGGAAAGAGGAGACACTGGGGAGGCCTCACTGCAGCTCTGCAGGACTGGAAGGGTCCCACAGGAAAGACGGGGACAGTCTTCAGCCGGGCCCGTGGCAATAGGACAAGGGGGGATGGCTTTCAACTGCAGGAGGCTGATTGAAGTTGGATCTGAGGAAACTGCTGTTTTACACTGAGGGTGCTGAGGCACTGGCCCAGGCTGTGGATGCCCCATCCTTGGCAACAGGGCTGTGAGCAGCATGGTCTGGGGAAGATTGCTCAGCTTGGAACAAGAAGCTCTTTAGATCCACTGTGATGTCACAGATGTGATGTTCTAGATGGAACTTCCAGCGTCCAGCAAAGAGCACAACACAACCACTGGCCCTTGTGTCAGCCCACCCTGTGCCAACCCTTGTGCCAGCTCACCCTTCACCATGCTCCCTGTCACCCTTCTTGTCACCTGCGCCATGATACTCCCATCAGTCCTGAAAGCTCTCTGTTGCCTGGATTATGTCATCCATCCCTGCAGGATGCTCACATTTGTCCTGAGGAAGGTACGGTGCCATTCCATGGAGGTGGACACCCCCCAGCTGCCCGGCTGGGCTGGAGTTCTGTGGGGATGGGGTGGGACGGGGACCCCACTCTGAGGTGTTGCTACCTCTGCAGGCTGTCACAGACAGAGAGGACGAGAGGGAGGTGGACATGCAGGCTGATAGAGAGGAGGACATGGAAGTGGATGGAGAAGAGAGTGGAGAGGAAGAGATGGAGGTGGACATAGAGATTGATGCAGAGGAGGACATGGAAGTGGATGGAGAAGAGAGTGGAGTGGAAGAGATGGAGGTTGACATGCAGATGGATGCAGAGGAGGAGATGGAAGTGGATGGAGAAGAGAGTGGAGAGGAAGAGATGGAGGTTGACATGCAGATGGATGCAGAGGAGGAGATGGAAGTGGATGGAGAAGAGAGTGGAGAGGAAGAGATGGAGGTTGACATGCAGATGGATGCAGAGGAGGAGATGGAAGTGGATGGAGAAGAGACTGGAGAGGAAGAGATGCAGGTAGATGTGGAAGAGGAGATGGATGTGGAAATGGAAGAGTACCTTGAGGACATGGACATTGATGAGAAAGATGAGGAAGAGGCCATGATCTTGGGATGAAGACCAATACCAGCAGCAGGACAGGCATGTGGTCCCCACAGGCAGAGTGGGTCCCTTGCTGCCAGGCTGGGACTGGGCTGGGTGGTCCCTGCTCAGGGATGTGGTACCCGGTGCATTGGGTTCTGGTGGCCATCCCCAGCCTGTGCTGCGCTTGCTGGGCCAGCCTGGGGGCACATGGAAGAGCCCTCTCTGCCTGACTGGAGTGACTGTGCCTCTTGATTTTCCTCAAGGAGCGATGGAGATCCCGGACAGAGATGCCACCCTTTTGTACGAACGTTGTGTAGTTTGTTGTTGTCTTTAGCCTATAGGTTTTGGGGCTTCTTTTTGTCTTCTGTAAATACGTTTCATAGACTTTTGTTCGATATGTTCTTAGGTATATACGTTCTATAGATTGTTGTTGTAACAAATATTCTTACAATGTAGATGTGTTCTGTGTTTTCATTGCTGTTTTTCTGCAAATAAACAAACTTTATTTTTCACACCCCAGTTCTCTTTCCATTTGCTTCAGGCACAGGTAGCATTTGCAAAGTTGTGGTTTCGGCTTGCTCCAGGTTCCCAGGGCTGGAGGTCGGTGGGGGAGCTGGCACAGCCACAACCATGTGCTGCTACCCAAACCAGGGTAAGCTGGACCACATGGTGCCGCTTAACGAGGTTTCTAGAGCAGCACACAAAAATTAGGTTACTCCAGAACTGTTATTCCCTTTTCCTCTCGATGCCCTCATGCTGCAGGTTGGGCACCAAAATCTGTCTTGGTTTGAATGGACAGGTGTCTGCTAAGGAAGGCAGAAGCCTTCCTGGAAATGGAAAATGTAAACCCCCTCCCTCCAAATTATTATAATTTTGAAATTAAAAGGCTCTCAGGCAAAGATATGGGAATAGAAATAACAGTTCTTTACTAGGAAAATTAAAAAGATAACTGCAATAATACAAACAAACAAAAAAACCCAAACTACTGACAGAGTCAGAATACGACCTGACACCCTGTGGGTCAGGGTGTTGGTAGCAGCACCCCCAAACCCAGCTGGGGGAGCAGAGGTTTGGGGGTAACAATGGGAAGGGGGTGGGAGAGGGGGCACAGGGGGAGGTGGGAGCCACTGAGGCTCCCCCAGGTCACCCCAGGACCCCCAGGCCCCGTCCCAGTTCCCCCCAGTTCCCTCCACAACCCCGGCTGAGGGGGGCTCAGCCCAGGAGCCGCTGTCATTCGGGGCTCCCCCGAGGGCAACCAATGGGAGAACTCCCGGCTCGGAGAGGCCCCAGCAGAGGAGGGGATCTTGTCCCTCCTCGAGGGCCCTGAAGGGTCTTCAGGCCCCTCTGAAGAGGAGTTTTTCTCTTTTTAGAGATTTTTGGGGGGACCTCACCACTCCAAGGGTGTTTTTTCCTCCCCATTTTCAGGTGTTTGTGGGGCCGCAGCCCCACAAGCCCCTTTTCAGGGGCGATGATGATGGCTTTAAGTGACATTTTTATGGGGGACTCACTGCAAGCTGCTGTAGGGGATGTTTTGCCCCCCAGGGTGGATTTTTGGGGTTTAAGGGCCCCTGCTCTGGTCGGGTCCCACTCTAACTCCCCTGAAGAGGCCAACACCACTCCCGCTGATTCCAGCAACGGAGCCCGGGGACGGTTGGGATTCCTGGGAGGATTTAGGGGTACCTGGGAGGGTTTGGGGGTCCCAGGAGGGTTTGGGAGTCCCGAGAGGATCTGGGGGTACCCGGGTGATGCCGATGATGGTGATGGGGACCCCGTGCTGGGTATAAACTTTTGTGAAGAATTCCTGGGGGGGGTTTTGTCTATCTCTAGGGTTTTTGGAGTCCTGGTGGATTTTTGGGGGGTTCCCAGAGGGGGGTTTTAAGGATTCCCATGGGGGGGATTGGGCAATCCCAGGGCGAACCCAAGGCTGGTTTGGGGTACCTGCCGGTGACAGACATGGGGGCCCCCTGCCAGGTATGAATCTTCTCAGGGGTGTCTGGGGCATGCTGGGAGGTCTTGTGGGAATTTGGATGTCCTGGGAGGGTTTGGGGGGTGTCTGTGTGGGGTTTTTGCGGTCTTGGGGAGTTTTTGGAGGGCCCAGGGATGGTTTTGGGGTCCCGGGGAGGTCGGGGTGTTCTGGGGGATTTGGGGGTTCCTGGGAGGGTTTGGGGGTTCCTGGGCAATGCTGGTGACAGAGCTGGGACTCCGTGCCGAGTATGAACCTTCTCACTGTGCACGGGCAGCGTCAGCGTGTTCAGGGAGATCCTGTGGGGCTGTGGGGTCATCCCAAACTCCGGGGGACCCCAAATGCTCAGGGACCCCCCCAAACTCCCCTCACTGCTGGATCTGCTGCAGGCAGGGGGCACCAGCACTCGGCCCCCACCCCCACCATCACAGGGGGCTGTGGAAGAAATCTGGGGGTGCACGCACAGGTCGGGGGGACCCCCAAAGTCCTGGGAAAGGCGGAACACAGGGGAACTCCCAGGAATCCCCACCTCCCCAGTGACCTCACACAGCCCCTGTGATGTCACACAGACAACTCTGAAATGTCACCCTGTGATGGCCGACAGCTGCTCTGTGATGTCACAGAAGACTCTGAGATGTCACCCTGCAATGTCACTGTTTGTTCTTTGATGTATTGGTACAAAGGCAAAGAGAATAAATACTTCCAAACTACCATGAATCTCTACTATGTATGGCAAGAAGTAAATCATATTTTGTTTAGCTGCATCTCATCATGGATTAAGCTGTGCGTGGAAAGTGGCTCTCACTGCTAGACAGTATTATATAGGCCTGGTGGAAAAGGTTATATTAATAGACCAGCAGGGCCTCTCCGAAAGGACACAGATAACTAGGAATAGAGAAAAGAGAAAAACAGAAAAATGACTTTCTACTGTCACAATTTTGTGCCAAAACCTTGGTTATGAGAAGACAAAAAAAGTTGTATTAAACCTCATGTTTTGCAGTTAGGGACTTCTCTGACTTCAACTCTTAGGACTGAATTGTTCCCCAGGAGCGTATAAAAGTGGCTGTGTGAAGAAAACTTTTCCAAATATTCCTAAAAATTCAGGAGTACTCTGCTGCAAAATTTCAGGCACTTCAGGGCATTTTCACTTCAAGCTTCAAGCGTTTCTATGGAAATGCTTGAGAGACAGCATACTTAATATATCCAACATCTCTGTTTGCAAAAAGTTTTTCTTTCAGATAGGGGTATAGGAAGGACATTTTCTAAATACAGAGGGTTAAATACAAAGAATGACACATTTCAGGCAATTTGAGAAACTTATTTTCTTTTATTAATTTCTCAGACATAGATATTCAAATATTATTTAAAAGCAGACAAGCAACTACAGTAGGGTATTTCTCTAAACTAAGGGTAACTCAAAACTAATGGTAATTCTCTAAACTAAGGGTTTAAACTAATCTAGCCTAAACTTTATTTCTCTACACAAAGGGTAACTTTGCAAAATAGTTATACACTGACAAGACTAAAGGGCATCTGGAAGGAATGCTAGGAAACAAGTCTAATTAAAGCTACAGCTCATTAAATGACTACATTAAGTCCCTAACAGACTAGGTTGCTGTCTTCAAGATATTTCAAGCAACCTCCATCAACTTCACTGTTCTTCCGTGAGGATGTGCAGGTGGAGCCAGTTTCTGCCTCATAGACTTAGGCAACAGCACCGTCGTAACTGGAAGGTGAAGGGCAAGGCCACTCAGAGATGTGTCTGCACAACCAATCCATGTGCTGCAGCATCTTCCTTCTGCAGGAGCAGGAAAGCAGCTTCAGGATTGCCAGTGACAAATGCAACAATTACGCAGCGTTCACGTGGCTGCCATCGGGTGTGACCCCCCCAGCACAGCTCTGTGCAGGGAACTCCTCTCAGTGTCTGGACAGCAGCATCCGGAGGCGAAATCGCAGCCAACCATAAGCTTTCAGCGCCTCTAGGTGGGCAGGAGGATCTCGGGCCAGGTGCTCAAAGAAGTTGAGCGGCTCAAGCCTTCACATTGTTGGCGGCAAGCTGATCTCTGCACGAAGCCTCCTGTTGCCTAGCACAAAGTGCTCCAGGTGTTTCAAGTGCAGGCAGCGGCGCAGGTACGCCATGATGTCCCACAGCCGCTGTGCAAATTCCCTCCTGCGCCACCGGGACAGCGGTAGGGTGGTCAGCACTATTGGGGTTCCCAATACTCCGACGGAGACCTGCCCGGACTTGTCCTGCTGCTGAGTCCAAAAGGCAGCAGCTGGGGTGGTTTTACCCCAGCAACACCGTTCGGCTCACCCAGAGGCTGCAGGCGGCTGCAAGCTTGCCAGAAGCCCCAGCGGATGGTATTCCTCAGTGGAGAGACTTTAGGCGATGGTGAAGGAAGGAGTCACTTCTGCCAGAGGGTTCAATCCAGACTGTTTATTCCAGCTACAAAGTTCTGAATCCCGTCACAGCTCCAACAGAAGTCCCGCCACGTGGCTGGAGTGTCCTTTTAACCTGGGGGTAGGGGGAGGGGCAGGGACAGGTAGCCACCAACCAGGTGAGGGGGAGGGGTCCCAGGGGGAGAAGAGACACCTGAGTTGACCAATGGCCACAGGGGGCAGGGAGTATCTTTTGAATCTACCAATCATTCAACACCTTGTCTCACAGCCAGGGCTCCTGGGACTGGGGTTGGGGGGACAGGAGAGAGGACTTCACCTTTGGGAGGGAGGAGACACACTGCAACATCTCCCCCTTTGTTTTGTTTTTAAATGAAGAGGACTGGGTTTGGGGGGTGGAAGGCTCGCCAAACCATGGCTGGTAAGTAGGGTCCTCTTCCTCAGGAGGGTCAGTGTTCACTGAGCCTTTTGGGTCCTCCATTGGGGCTCTGGGGGCTTCTAGATATTAGACTTCAGGAGGGGAAGATGAGCTTGGAATCAACTTATAAAACATGTGCTTGATTAACCCAAAAGCTATGCTAACAACTACAATAACAATAACTAGAACAGACAGTACAGAAAACACAGATTTCAGTATAGATCCCAACCAGCCCAAGAGTCCCCATCCCTTGAACAGTCCACTCAGCCAGTCGTCTGTTTCTCTCTTGATGTCGTTCACCATGGTTCTCATTTTGTCGACTGTGGTATGGATGTTCTCTGCTTTTGATGAGAAGTTGAGGCAGCAAAGTCCTTCAAACTCTTCACAGCGATGGTTGTGCAGGAGGAGCAGATAGTCTATGGCTGCCCTGTTTTGAAGGGTGGCTTTCCTGGTAATTTCCTCGTCTGATAGGAGGTCACTCAGGGCAGTAGAAGTGAGGTTTGCCTGTTTTGCAACCCAACATTCCAATCGGCCTAATTCTCCCATGCTTTTTGCTGCTGAGATCCACGGCAGAAGGACTGTAATTGCGGTGGCCTTAAACCTGGACCAGTGAACAATTTTTGAATTACAGTCTGGGTCTAATTGTCTTAGGTCTCTTTTTTTGGATAGCCAATTTATTGGTATTGTTTTTTATTTGCCAATGCATTAGATTTGTTCGGTTTGGGGTGAACAGGCTCAGCTTGCCAAAGGTGCATGGACCTCCGAGCAGACGAGGGGGGAGACCTGCCCATGCTCTGTCTCCACATATTAAAACCACACTTTTTGGGAGTTCTCGGGGCTTATAATCGTCACTTGATGAGTGCATAACTAGGACTGAGTTTTCGCACCAGTTTTTGTCTGTGTAGTGTGGGTTGCTAGGGTGGGGGTAGGCGTTTAGTTTGGCTTCATGGTATGGTAACCAGGGATTAAATTTAAAGTGAATGCAAAAGGTTGCATTCATGGAGCCCAAGAGATGGAATTCTTGTGGGTCCTTCTTTGGCACTGGTAACTGTCTTGCCCACCCCTGCCAGAACAGTAGAGGATTGTCAGCAAGGGTAGCGACCAGGAGGAAGTGCGAGTGAGTTAACTTCATTTAAAGCGTGCCACATTTCATTTGGGAACTCTGTGGATTTAAAGGGAACTCCCACCAGGCAAGTTGACAGGGGGTCAGAGGCTGTTGCTGTGGAGAGACAGATGTGATCTTGTCCAAGGGCTTTGGTCAAGGTAGTCCATACGTTTGCTTTGGGCTGAGGGACTATCCAAGAGATCGCTGGTGGAGTGATCATGAGCAGGACAAGGAGCAGCCTCAGTCTCATGGTGCCTCGACACTGCACACGAACAGCGGGATCTAAACTGGTAAAAGGCAACTTAAGACAGAAAAATTATTACAAACTGTTCCTGATAGGTGTAAATGGAATTTCTTCCAGGGAACACGCGCGGCGTTTCCTTCTCCAGGCAGCATTAGCCACCTGGGGCACTTCTGCAGACTCCCCTGAGACTTTGGGGACATAGGGCCTTACCCATTTAGATGGAACCCACTTTAAACCAGAAGGACAGACACGCAGGAGTATCCACGTCCCCATGTCACCAATTTGTAAGGTCCCACTGTCTGCCAGGTCTCAGGGTCCTTTACTAAGACTGGAGGCTTTTCTTTCACTGACATCCGACTGTTCCCCCCAAAGTGGCGTATAATTGGTGGATTCAGGTTGTCAAAAGAACAGTTCAGAAAATTAATGGTGAAAAGTGCTCTGGACAACCGGATGTGGGGCGGTTCGATTTTCAGCACCTGATTTTGCTGGTCCAGAACTCTTTTGATATCACGGTGAGTCCTTTCTACCACAGCTTGACCTGTAGGGGAGTAGGGGATGCCTTTTTTGTGCTCTACTCCCCATTGTTGCAGGAAACTCCCGAATTCCTTGGATTTGTAAGTGGGCCCGTTATCAGTGTTCAGCTCTTTGGGGATGCCCATGAAGGAGAAAGCCTGTAGAAGGTGCTTTATGGCATGAGAGGATGATTCTCCCGTGGGGGCAGAGGCATAGACTGCTCCAGAAAAGGTATCTACACTGACATGAACATATTTCTGCCGTCCAAAGGATGGTATGTGTGTTACATCGGTTTGCCACAGCTCACAACTGTTCAACCCCCTCGGGTTTGCTCCCGCGTTTATCGTAGGGAGTGCATGTTGCTGGCAATGGGGGCAGGTGGCTACAATTGCTCTGGCCTGTTCTCGAGTGATGTGAAACTGACGAACCAGGCCAGGTGCATTTTGGTGGAAAAGCTGGTGGCTGAGTTTTGCCTGCTCAAAAACATTTGGGAGAGGGGCCATCTCTGCAGGCGCAGCAAGGGCATCTGCCCTCCTGTTGCCTTCAGTGAGAAAGCCTGGCAAATTGGTGTGTGACCTGATGTGCATTACATAAAATGGTTGCTCTCGGTGGGAGACTAACTTTACAAGTTTTGAGAGCAACTCGAAAAGTGCGATGTTAGGCACTTCTCACAGTACTGCTTGATCTGCCCTGGATACTACTCCCGCCACCTAGGCAGAGTCTGTAATCAAATTGAATGGTTCCGAGAACCTTTCAAAGGCCTTGACAACTGCAGCCAATTCAGCAACTTGAGGTGAACCTTCCACCTCAGCAGTGTCTGACTCCCACTCTTGAGTTTTGGGATTCATCCAAGTCACAACAGACTTATGGGACTTTCCAGACGCGTCTGTAAAGACTGTTAGAGCCTTCTTTAAAGGTCTCCTACTTTGAACACTTCCCAGTTTTAGAGTGAATTGTGCCTGTTCTTCAAAAAGTTTGTGGGCAGGCCGATGGATAGAAATTTGTCCTGAGTAGGAATCCAGGGCAAACTGCAGCACTTCATTTTCCTGAAGAAAACCTTCGAACATTGGTTTAGTAATTGGGCCTGATTTTATCTCGATTGGAATGTGAATGCACCCAAAGTCACATCCTGCCAGCTCCCTGATCCAGGTCCTAGCTTTCCGGATCAGTTCTGCTACCAGCTCTGGGGGCTGTGTCATTCTTTTGGACCTTTGGTGACTGAGAAAAACCCACTCTATGATCAAGAGAGGGTCCCTCCAGTCTTGGCCCTTTTTTGGTGTTTCTCCTGTCTTGGGTGTTTGTTTCTGCTCTCACTGGAAAATGATCCCATGGAGATGTGGCAACTTACCTAAAATGATAAATTGGAATGGCAGATCGGGCTGACATCGGTGGGCCTTTCTTGTGGACATTATTGTCTGAACCTTTTCTAGAGCTTTCTGTGCCTCTGGGGTAAGAGCCCTAGGAGACCCTGAGTCCTTTTCCCCTTCCAATAAATCAAAAATGGGGCCAAGCTCATTGTTAGTCAGACCTAGCCAGGGCCTTACCCAATTCAAAGACCCACACAATTTTTGGACATCTGCATAGGTCTCAATCTTTGTTTTGATCTCTAATTTTTGAGGAACAATGGTCCTCTTTCCAATTTCCAAGCCCAAATACTTCCAAGGTGGCATCCTTTGAATTTTCTTTTCCTGGAGCTCGAACCCTGCAACAACCAATGCATTGATCGTTAGGTCAAGCGCGTGGGTGAGTAGATCATCACTGGGGGCACACACAAGGATATAATCCATATAATGATAGATGATGGCCTTTTCTGCGGCTGCACGCACTGGGGACAGAAAGGAAGCAACATAGCACTGACAGATAGTTGGCGAGACCTTTAGTCCTTGAGGAAGAACTTTCCAATGGTACCTCTTCTGTGGGTCTCCTTTGTTGGTGGAGGGGACCGTGAATGCAAAACGCGGGGCATCGTCAGGGTGCAGGGGAATTTGGAAAAAACAATCTTTTATATCAATGACAGCCAAATTCCAATTTTGGGGGAGCATCGCTGGGGATGGCATACCAGATTGGAGAGAGCCCATATCTTCAAAGACATTATTAATTTCTCGGAGGTCATGGAGGAGCCGCCACCTCTTTTTGTCAGCCTTTTGGATGACAAACACTGGAGAGTTCCACGGAGACTCAGTCTCCACAATGTGACCCTTTTTCAGCTGCTCTTCCACTAGTTCATTCAGCGCCTTAAGTTTTTGTTTACTGAGCGGCCACTGTCCTACCCAGACTGGTGTATCTGTCTTCCATTTAATTTTTTGGATAGGGCGCTTCTCAGTGACCACTGCCCAAAAATCCTGCGGAGAGTCTGGAATGTCAATTGTGACTCCCCACTGGGCCATCAGGTCACTCCCCAGTAAGAGCTCTGGATAGTCTAAAACAAACGGACTTATATTTGCCAATTGTCTGTTTGGCCCCTCAATTTGGACGATGCTCTTAGATTGTCTCACCAATTGCAAGCCCCCTATACCTTGAACGTGACCAGCCACGTTTTGCAAAGCCCAGTGTGATGGCCAATTCTGTGCTGGGATCACCGTGCAGTCTGCACCCGTGTCTAGGAGCATCTCAATGTGTTTAGACTCCCCACCCCCTCTGACATTACACCAGATTTTGGGTTTGTCTTTTCCAACAGCCTGGACCTGGGCAACTGTGGGCCCCTGTTTTCCAGTGTTTTCAGGTAGACTCGGCACTGGGATAGCTTGTGCTATGATTTGTCCTTTGGGGAGAAACAGGGGTGGGTGGAAACAGTGCAGCCAGAGAACGAATTGCCCAGCATCTGATGTTATCATTCCTGGAGCAATTTCGATGTCTTGTGGTGTGTGTTTGGTGTCCCCAATGACGATGTACTTACAGGGAATTTCGTGCCAGGTACCTTGCTGTTGTGGGTTCACGGAGACAAAATGCCAGTCAGTGTCTTTCAGGTGGAGCGGTTCCGTCAGCTGCAACCTGAAAGGCTCGTTTACAGAAGTTGTGGTTAGAATGGGTTCACCTAAGTCATAGTAAAGGTTATTTCTTGTCACATTTGGTGGTGGACCAGCAGAAGTGGTCTTTGAAGCACCTGCTTCACTTAGAGAAATTGAGATGTTACCGTGCTCTTGGTATTTTCCGCTTCCCTCATTCCCTTGGCCTGCTCTTTTTGTGTCTGCGCGCCTGGCAGGCTGGCGCTCCCCCCTTAGTTTTTTTGTTGTTGACCCTCTGGGAGAGCTTGTAGTTCTCTTTCCCTGCTATTTACAAATTCATCAAATTGTCTTTTCAGGGGACACTGGTGAGCCCAGTGCCCAAGGTTCCTACAAAGCAGGCATGGCTTTGTGGGGTCAACCATTGCTGCTCTTCGCTGCTGCCCAGTGTGCCGCTGTGCTGATGGAACGGGTGCAGGGCTGGCAACGGCAACTCTCTGTGGTGGTCTTGGCAGCAGCTTTGGTCTGGTGTCCTGAGCCACACTCATCAGAGGCACTTTCCTGTTACAGACTAGAAGCACATCGTTTAGAGTAGGGGGGGCGGGTCTAGAGGTAAGCTTAAAATCGCAGCTCGACATTGTTCATTGGCATTTGCCAATGCCATTTCCTCTAAAACTTCTTCCCTTGCATTCTCTTTCCTAACTTGGACTTCAATCGCTCTGGTCAATCTTTCTACAAATTTCGAGAAAGGCTCTGATGGTAGCTGTTTGATCTTACTCTAGGGCTCTAGAGGCCCATCAGGTTGAACAGTAAAGAAGGCTTTTTCAGCTGCTTCTTTGACTCTCTCAAGCACTTCTACAGGGATTGCTGCAGCTTGGACTGGGGCCAACGACCATTGACCCTCACCAGACAGATGCTCAATGGTAATTGGGAGACCATTGACATCTCTCGCTGTTTTTGGGTCAGCATGCAAGGCTGGGAAAGCCTCTTTCAGCAGTTGTTTCCATGTTGTTTCCCATAATTTGAATTCTGTAGTGGTCATGAGACATGCGAAAAGCTGTTTTAAATCATGTGGCACTACTACAGCTCTGCTCAACTCAGCATTTAAAAGGCCACGGAAGTATGGGCTGTGTGGGCCGTATTGGTTATGAATTTTGCAAATTTCCTTTATTATTTGTTGGGCAAAATTTCTCCAATTAGCAGTTGTAGCTCCTCCCCCTTGCCCTGCATGCTGATATGTAACAGAGACGAGTGAGAAAATGGGACCCTGTATTGGGTCTGCGGTTCCTTGTTCCCTATCCTTTAAATTGCAAGCATTGGGATCACATGTGGGGGTATATGGACAAGCAGTGGGCGTGTTCCCACCGTGGGAACCCGGGGAGGGGGCGGGGACACCGTGGGAACAAGGGGCTGGGACAGGGGGCTGACAAGGGGCGGGGACACCGTGGGAACAAGGGGTGGGGACGCCTGGTGACATCATGTCGGTAGATGCCCCCTGGGGAGGGTATGGGGGCGGTGCTGAGGGAGTGACAGACAGGGTGGGGGGAGGGAAGGTATCACGAGGATTAGGAGGGGTGATGGGTAAGAAAGGATTTTTGGGATGCCAAGGGGGATCATGGGAAGGAGAAGACCAGGTGGGAGATGCTGCCATGTGGCATCTGCCATTTTGTGGGCTCTCTGGTGACTGGGAGCCATCTTTGAAATCACTGCTCTCTGAAAAACCAACACGTGCTCGGGGTTTCTTAGCTGGGGAGACAAGGGTTGGGGGAGAATTCCACTCGGTCTGGCCAGAACCTTGTGGATAGGGGATCTCAGACATTTTAAAGTGCTCAGGGAGACCACAAGGTTTATCTTTGTGCATTACTGGTCCTTTGACCCCAGTAGGGATTTTTACAGGCTTCTGATCAATCAGGGTAATGTTTATTGTGGTTGCCAGGTCCAGGCCGAGGCTATCTAAATCACTAAACCGAGCATAATCAAATATTGAATGATAGAACGAAACCATGGTCCCAGGCCCAATGATTTTAGCCAATCATCTAATCCAAATCCATCTGCTTGTTGTAATTGAGTAGTAAGCCTATGCAATTCACTGATTTGCTTATGTATTGACTTTGAATGATCAGACAAATTCATGCAACACATACCTTCAAAATCTTCACAACCATGTCCCTGAGCCAATAGTAAAAAATCAATAGTAGCATGATTTTGTAAAGTAGCATGCCTAACAGAATCAACATCCTGCAAAAGATTAGTCAATGCAGCAGATGTAGCATTAGTCTGTTTGGCAAGCCAGCAACCAAATCTGTTCAGTGTAGCTTGTGCCTTCGCTGCTGCAGCACCAGGAACAAAAATAGATGCAGTTACAATTGCTCCTGGGGACCAAAACTTTATATCATCTCTGCAGTCGCTCTGAAATGCATGGGTCAACCTTTTTTGTCTATGATGTCGGGATACTTTTAATATCATAGACATATTTGATGTCAATAAAGACAATCATCCAATAGTGCAGGGACCTCCTTGAAATCTAAAAGGAATACCAGACCAAGCACGATCTCCACAAATGAAAAAATATCCAGTAGGTAGCTGCAGTGGAGATGTAGAGGAAACTGAAACATGTGCTGAAGTGTAATTACAGCAATAAGAGGTATTTCTATATATTGGAAGGCTGGAATTTGCTGAAATCGAATACCTGCTGTTGAGATTCTGTTGCTGTACACTAGCCCAATTAAAAATAATGCATGCATCAGCCTTCACTGATCCCAAAAGCTCTAACTCCTGTGGCTCAGGAGGAGCAAGAGGAAGGTAAGGAACCCAAGAATCCCAGTTATCCACATTATATTGAGGCTGTGTTACCTTACAGGTTGATATCTTCTGAGGGCAAGGCCAATTTTCGACAGGTACCCCTACTAGACAGGTAGAAAATGGATTTCCAGGTGAGGATAAAGACAGACAGATAGTACTCTGATTTGTCAAATTAGCCAAAGTGACCCATATGTTTGTTTTTGGCTGCGCAGGAGCCCAAGCATCAGCATATAACAAAATTAACAATAGCAAAATCAAAGGTATCGTTCGGTCTAGAAATAGTGTCCTCCTTCTAGGTTATGTTTAGTCCAAAGAATATTAGTCTTTAAAACATCATTTAGTTCCTGACAAATAGGCTCAAGCCATAGTCGTCTTCGGCAGAGCCTTCGTTCATCGGCGGAGGTGTCAGCGGTGGCTGTGGAGGTGCTGGAGGTGGCCGTGTTGTAGCTGGACGTGTCCACTTGCTAGGAACCCACAAGGGACCTGTAGGTGTGGATACACACATATGACCTCTACCCATGTAATTTACAGGTGCTGGTCCTGACCAAATCCCTGCAGCAGGATGCCTATACATTACAGTTATTCATTTTCTTTTGCAAGTGTCCCATGTACAAATGCAGGGGGGCATATCATGAACACCAAATATACAAAGATGATTTAAAGTGAATAATGCTTTTGCCAATCTCTCCTGTGGATCAGTAATTGTTTTAAATTTTACAAGGTATTGTTTTAAAGTTTGATTTGCCCTTTCTACAATAGCTTGACCTGTAGGAGAGTGTGGTATACCTGTAACATGCTTAACACCTCATAAGTGCAAAAAGCGATTAACCTTCTTCCCTACATACGCAGGTCCATTATCTGTTTTGATAACTCCAGGTACCCCTAAAATAGCAAAACACAGTGTTAAATGTCGGATGACACGAACTGCTTTTTCTCCAGCTTGTGGAGAAGCCCAAATGAAATGACTGTAAGTATCAATAACTACATGGACATATCGTAAATGCCCACTGACATATGGGAGCCGCCGTTGGGATCTTCGAGACGCGGCCCTTCGCGCTCCGATTCACGTTTCCCGATTGCCTACAAACTTCAGTAGAATGAGAGTTCACAGAACATTTGTTACACCATACTGTCCCTTCTCTGCAGTTGCGATGAAAATGTCCCATTTTCCCACACTGGTAACATCTTATACGAGGTTGTTGCTTAAACTTATTTGCTGGTTGTAACGGAGTCAGAGCAGCAAAGGCTTGTGTTTGGGCTTGCACCAAATCTTTCCCTATATCCCTGAGTGCTTCTACTAACATTGCCTGAGAACCTGCAGGAACCCTCGACATTCTTTCTAACATTTCCTCCACTGTTGCATCAATGCTCATTGTGTTAAGAATACTTCTAGTAGAGGCATTACAATTTTCTAAAACACACTGTCTTAACAGGGCTCCCTTCATAAAGTCCTGTACATCAGCTAAATTGATAGCCTCAGTCACCCGATCCACAAAGGAAGTAAAAAGCTCATCTCTGCCTTGCTTAATAGACATATAAGAAGGAGATACGGGTTTTATCTTAACCCTGGAGACTGCTTCTTTAGCCAATCGCATCGCAGCCTTTAATACTTCAGCCCCTACCAGTGCCTGCATTTCAATCGTAGTGAACTGCCCAATACCCATTAATTGCTCAACAGTTACCCCAAATAAAGGCTCATTCTGTTGTCGTGGAGTTTCAGCAAAATGATGACATAATTCATGCAAATGAGCCTGCCACAGCATCAACTGAGACTGTGTCATAATCATTCTCATGGTACCCTTAATATCTTCTGGAAGAAGCAAACCTGAGCCCCATATGTAATTAAGCATTTGCTTTGCAGGTTCCCCGTGTATTCCACATTCATTAACTGTGGCTCTCAATTGTGAAAGCAATTTCCAATCCACAAGATGATAATTGGCTGTCTGACCCCCTCCTGCATTTGGCGTATAAACAACAGGAAAAGCTTGGCAATCTATGTCAGAAATAGCAGAACACATGTCATAATCTTTATTATTTAGTGCTTCTTTTTGGATACTTAACCAATCTATTCTGTGTGTTACTGGTAATTTTTTAGGATGTTCTTGCTTAAAAGAATCACCAGCAGATGTCATTAAAACTTTTTTGTGACTTTTCTGAACAGTTTCATCCTGTAGATGCTCTCTTTCACCCTCCGGGAGTTTTTCATTATTTATTACTGATTGTTCATTCCCGGGGAGGGGATCTGTGGCTGACTGAGCAGCATTAAAGGCAGGATTACGAGCAGGAGGAGCAGTAGGTTGTTTATCACTCTGTCTGCTCTTAATTTCAATAATATTTCCTACTGGAGGAATAGGATTGTAATCAACCCCTAAAGAATGCATACCTGGTTTAAGCCCTTCTAGAGTGGCAGTAGCGGCAGCAGCAACTTTCTTTTCTGCGTGATACCTCTGCACACAATTTAAGACCAAGCACCACAACCTCATTAACTTTCGAGCAACCTTGTCATCATCAATCACTTCAAACAAAAGAATATTCCCTAATTCACGTCACTCATTTACATCAAAGAGATCCCCCGAGGCTTTAAATAAGCCCTGAGCCCGACCATAGGTGTACAAAGCCGGCGGATCTTTCTCTAAATCTATATCAGCTAAATCACGTTTCTTTAAGAAACTAGTAAGTAATTGAAGAGCTACTTCACTTTCCATAATCTGACCCTTAAGTGCAGCCTTTGTACCTCAGCAGCTCTTCCCGGACAGCAAGTCTTGTCCTGACTCCCCAGACGGCGAGTCTTGCTCTGACCCAGGCTCAAGACAAGTCCTTATGCCAGCATTGAGTCGAAGTTTTAGCCCTCCGAACGCTGCTTATTCGGTGCTACTGGTCCCACCGTCCTGGTCCATGAGCCACCGAGACCCCTGAGGGTCGCAAGGGTCCCTGTTCCGGGTGCCAAATATTGCTGCGGGCGGTGAGGGAAGACAAGCACGCAACCAATATGATTGATAAGCAAGCTCCGATTTCTTCAAAGATCCAGTCAGTTTATATAGTCTTTTGCAAGCAACATCAGCAACAAGCTCTCATTGGTCAATTCATAAAGGTTCATTGTTTTATGTTCTTCTACGTGCAGTTTCAGCTGTAGCTAAGTTTATCATCCGCTAGCTTTTTACTTTGCTACGTACATCTTGTTTTACATCCTGTTCTTGTACAACTCTTATCTCAAGGATATTCTGCCTTTTGCTATCTGTACATGCACAGTGTACTGTTCACAGGCCAGTGCTGTTTCCCAGGCCAGTTTCCCAGGCCAGAGCTCCTCCCGTGCACAGAGCTCAGGTCTGGGGTCTCAAACAGAGGATTGATGGAATAACTGTTCCATCGATCCATGACCCTGTTCCTGCAACCATTCCTCGACATGGTCCCGGGTGAGGGGCAGTGGGGAGGCTGTTTCGACAGTTCGGCACTGTAAGAGGCCGTCTGAAGCCCCCACATTTGCCTACTGATTGCCACGAGGAGAACCTCCATCCCCCACTACAGTTGCGGCTTGGAGAGAACAGCAGTGCAGGTGCAGCTGCTGTACCGTTACGTTAGCTGTTCCAACCAAGGCCTGGCAAGAACTTGGCAAGGAGTTGGCAAGGAATCAGCAAGGACTTGGCATGGACCCAGCACGGGACCGCCTAACGTGCGACCTGCTTCAAATCTCCGTCCTTAAGCTGAATGAACTTTTGGGGTGATTCCCGTGGTCCTTCATTGAAGACCCCTCATCTGCCTCATTACCACCGTGACAAACAAAGATTGAGAACCCTCCTCCCAAGGACTGAGACTGAGACCCCTACTACAAGGAGGGGGGGAAATGGTGGTGGTCTGATCACTAATGACATGAGCTGTTTCCCTTCAGTAATTCTAATGGACTTATTCTTCATTGTGTTCGTCTTGCTTTGGTGGTTTCTGTGGAATCACCTGTTGCCTCGTGGTGATTACAATGGACTCTCATTGTCCTGCATGTTCCTCCTTTTTCTTCTGTGAACTATATCTGGACCCCTGAGTTGACCAGAACTTCAAAGACTTCCCCAACATGACAAGAAGGATCCCCATCGTCCGGACCACTGAGGATCTCACCTGTGTTGGTAGCTATTCCCATACCCCTTTTTCTCTCTCTTTCTCTCTAGCCTTTTATCTCCTTTCTGATCCCCACTATCGCAGTTACTGTTTTGGCCCCTAATAAAGGTGCATTTGTTGTGATTAACTGATAGTCCCTCGTTGTTTGCCTTATTGAACTTTTGGGATCAGTGAAAAAAACCATCACGACACCCCGCAACAAGCGGATCGTGACAGGCGTGTCAGCAGGCCGAGCACAGGGCACGGGCTGCCTGTCAGCTTGGTCTCTGAGTGCTCTGGATACTAAAGGAAATGAAATAAAATTTGCCAAGAAAATTACTTTTCCGGATAAGTTTCTTTTACCAAGCAAATAGAAGAGCCATTCCTTCAAGAAAAGAGAAAAGAAACAGGGGGGAATAAAACCCAAAAACCAAAAATCAAATCAAATCAAACTAAGCACAAAAACAAAAAAAAAACCCAAAAACCCAAAACAAAAACCCCAAACCAAAACCCCCACACCCAACATCCCCCCCAGAAAAACCCAAAAACAGCACACACCAAAAAAAAAAAAAAAAAAAAAAAAAAAAAAAGAAAAAGCGAAAAGACATGTTGGTCTTGAAAGCAGGCGGTTTATTGGGTGGGACGGGGCGGCTAGAGCTGTCTGCCTCGGGGGCGTAATGGGGCTGTGAGCTTCCTCCAGCTCCGGGGTGTTGGGCTCAGGGCAGTGCTCGGGCAGCGGGTGGTGGACAGGGGACAGCAGGTCTACCCCGGCTCCGAGCCGGCCCGGGGCCATCAGGTATACCCATCTCCAGGGATGCTGAGATCAAGGCGGCACACTGGTGGCAGGTGGTGACTACAGGTCTACCCTGGCTCCGGGCAAGCCCGGGGCCATCAGACCTACCCGGCTAGAGAACCGCCGGAGTCGGGGTGGTGCCCAAGTGGTGAGCGTTGACAGGAGACAACAGGTCTACTGTGGCTCCAGACCGGCCCAGAGCCATGAGGTTAACACAGCTCCACGGCAGCTGTGCTCGGAGTGGTGCCCGGGAGGTGGGTAGCTGACCAGGGACAAGAGGTCTACCCCGGCTCTGGGCCTGCCCCAAGCTCTCAGGACCAGCTGGCCCCGGGGCCTCCAGGCTCTGGGCAGCGCCCGGGCGGTGGGCCGTAACAAGGGACAGCAGGTCTGCCCTGGCTCAGTGCCGGTCTGGGGCAATCACGTCTACCCATCTCTGGGGCCACCAGGTTCGCTGTGGTGCCTGGGAGGCGGGAGGTGACGAGAGACAACAGGTCTACCCTGTTTGGGGGCCGCCGGGGTCATCGATGGGGGACAATTGGTCTACCCTGACTCTGGGCAGGCTCGGGGCCATCAGGTCTTCCTGGCTCCAGGAACGCTGGGAATGTGCTGTCGCCCGGGCAGCAGGCAGTTGACAGGAGACAACAGGTCTACCCCATCTCCAGGCCAGCCTAGCCCTGGTGAGACAGTGCCTGGCCCTGGAGAGAGACCACCCTGCCACTGTAAGGGGGCACCTGGCTGCGGAGCCATTCCTGGCTGCTATGGAGCTGCCAATGCCTGTTGCCCAGCTATACCTGGCTGCTGTGAGACTCCCAGCTGCTGTTGAACACCTGGCTGTGATCATGCTGTATCTGTCGCTCCATGCCCTGCTGTAAACTGCTGTGAAATGGTGTTTGCTGAGCGGCGCATGCAGGGTAGGGTCCCCGGGGGAGTCCACGGGCCAGTGCCAAGCCTCAGCCAGCGCCTAGCAGCCAGCTTAGAACTGGTGTGGACCATGGCAATTCAATGGTTTAATTCAAACAAGGCATTGCAAAGGCCCGAGGAGGGTCTTGACAGGATGTGATTTCTGCTCAATGCTCTGAATGTCAAAGTGAAGAAATTCAAGGAAGTGCGAGTAAACAGAGGCAGTGACTGACTCTCTTCAGGCAGTTTTTGAGAGTATAGTTAGAAATTGGGCTTTGCTGCAGAGATGGCACCTCCTCCTGGTCCTGTTAGATACCCTGCCCAAAGCAACCAAGTCAATCTCTGCCCCAGTGCAGAGGTGTTAGGGATGGCCAGTTCAATGTCCTTCTGTTAAAATTTCGGTGAAACAAATTCATGGTAAGAGCTGTGTGGCTTTTTGCCCAAAGCTTGGCTCCAGGGTTTTAAAGTGGGCAAGAGTTTGCTACGTGGTTGAGGATCCACTGCCGTTCTTATTCTATCTCTCCTAAAATTGTGGCAAATTCACTACCCAGATCCATAAAATGGAGATGCTGATATGCCTGTACCAGGTATCAGTCAGCACCCAAAGCTTGAAACATGACTGGGTAGACCTGGTGTCCCAGGGTCTTAAACTGGACACATCTTCTCAATTTTGCAAGGTAAACCTGGGGTCTTTAATTCCTAAACACAAGGTAGACCTCTTGTCTAAAAACGAGGTACACCTAGTGCCTCAAAATTTACCATCTGAACTCCCTGATTTGGCAGAACATGAATTGTCTTCTCTGGTGAACAGAGTGTTTGATAGATTGGACTTGTAAGTGAAGAACTTTGAATGTGTTCATTTTTCTGCAAGCTGCGAGGTTTTGAGCAGGCTGCCTGAGGCGCATCAACAGCTTGCACCACGGCCGAGTGCGGGAGTGAAGACCTGCCTTCTGAGGAACTGGGAATCGTTTGTGCTTGACGACGAGAAGAGAAATGGTGAGCCTGAGACTGACAGCACACCAGAGACATCACCTCCTGAGCCGGACAGCGACACCTTACCTGCGACATCCCCAGCTCAGACAGAGAACCTGTCCTGGTTTAGGACAAATTAGGGGAAAATCTCCAAAGGAGCCCCTTAAAGGAAACAAACCTCCACAACTCCTCCGCCCGCCCCCACCACCGGGTTCAGGAGGAATTTCCTCGGAGGAAAAGTGGAAAAAACTTGTTTATTAAGCAAGAACAAAAAACACTCCCCAACACAAGAAAAGCAGCCTGAGATGACAACAAACATTTTCACCAGTCCAAGAAAGGCCAAACGGCTTGGGCAGTCTGCTGAGGAGGGTGCTGAGCTTCTCTGTAATGCAGACTCCGGAGGAGTTCCTTGACGTTCCCGAATCAAGGTCCGAAGGAGGTCCGATGTCTTCAGGGAAGGGGAGGAAGGAAGGAAGGGAAAAACAAAAATAGAAAAATGGCAAAATAAGGCAAGCAAAGAAAAAGACAAAGAAAGCAAGAGAGCAGAGCAAGCAAAGCGGGCCTAAAGCTAGCAGCAGCAAGCCAGAGCAAGCAGCTGGGGGAGAGGCGCAGCTATAGACAAAACAAACTGAGAGCACGGGAACAGGAATACACAATTGGAATACAAAGCATGAAAATGTCCTGTCACCCCAGGACATTCCACCCCTTATCCCATATCGTGAACATGTTAATGAACACAATGTAAAACTTTCATCTCACTTGCTCAAACCTTCCACACTTACACATTTCCTTCCATCTTACTTGCTCAGACCTTTGACACTTTCACGTTTCCTTCTGTCTCATGTCTGTATGATCTAACGTACAGACAATGGTGGTAACGTTCAACAAACAATGATATCATCCCACAATCAGATCTCCCTGAGGTACACAACGGGTTGTCCCATCTTTCTGCATTATCCACCAGGTATAACCTGGTCTTTGAGCAAAGACAATCCCACAAATGGGTTTGCCTGTACTCGAGGCAGGATTAATCCATACTGTCTTCCCCAACAAACCCCTGACATGGGCCACTGGGACTTTATCTCCTTCTACTATATTAAGGGGCTCAGACTGGGCAGGACCTGCTCGTTTGGTGGAACCTTGAGTGTTAACTAACCAGCTGGCCCTTGCTAAATGCTGCTCCCAGTTCTTGAAAGACCCCCTACCCAATGCTTTCCAAGTGGTTTTTAACAATCCATTATATCTCTCCACTTTACCTGCAGCTGGTGCATGGTAGGGGATGTGGTACACCCACTCAATGCCATGTTCCCTAGCCCAGGTGTTAATAAAGATTATTTTTAAAGCAAGTCTCATTGTCTGACTCAATCCTTTCAGGAGTACCATGCCTCCAAAGGACCTGCTTTTCAAGGCCCAGAATGGTGTTGCGGGCTGTAGCATGAGACACGGGGTAGGTTTCCAGCCATCCTGTAGTGGCTTCTACCATGGTTAGTATGTGGCGCTTGCCTTGGCGGGTTTGAGGCAGTGTGATGTAATCAATTTGCCAAGCCTCCCCATACTTGTACTTGGACCACCGCCCCCCATACCAGAGGGGCTTCACCCGCTTAGCCTGCTTAATGGCGGCACACGTCTCACAGTCATGGGTAACCTAAGAAATGCTGTCCATGGTTAGATCCACCCCTCGGTCTCGTGCCCACTTATAGGTGGCATCTCTACCCTGGTGGCCCTAGGCATCATGGGCCCATCGTGCTAGGAACAGCTCTCCTTTGTGCTCCCAGTCAAGATCTATCTTCAACTCCCCTATCTTTGCAGCCTGATCTACCTGCTGATTGTTTTGCTGCTCCTCATTAGCCCTGCTTCTGGGGACATGGGCATCTACATGGAGAACCTTCTCAGGTAGTTTCTCTAACCGGGTAGCGATGTCTTTCCATTCTTCAGCAGCCCAAATTAGTTTTCCTCTGCGCTGCCAGTTTGCCTCCTTCCATCTCTTCAGCCATCCCCACAGAGCATTGGCTACCATCCAGGAATCAGTATAAAGGTAAAGTTTTGGCCACTTCTCTGCTTCAGCAATGTCCAGGGCCAATTGAACAGCTTTGAGTTCCGCAAGTTGACTCGATCCACCTTCTCCTTCGGTAGTTTGTGCAACCTGTTGTGTGGGGCTCCATACGGCTGCTTTCCACTTCCGGTTCATTCCTATGAGGCAACAGGAACCATCGGTAAAAAGAGCGTAACGTATGTCTTCTGCCGGCAGTTGGTTATACGGTGGAGCTTCTTCGGCACGGGTCACTTGCTCTTCTCCCTCTTCACCAGTGAGCCTGAAGTTTTCACCCTCAGGCCAATTTGTAATTACCTCCAAAATCCCAGGATGACTTAGTTTCCCAATTTGGGCGCGCTGTGTAATGAGGGCAATCCACTTGCTCCATGTAGCACTGGTGGCATGGTGGTTGAAGGGAACCTTTCCTCTAAACATCCACCCCAGCACAAGTAGTTGAGGTGCCAGGAAGAGTTGTACTTCAGTACCAATCACCTCTGAAGCAGCTTGGACTCCTGCATAAGCAGCCAAGATTTCCTTCTCCATTGGGGTGTAGTTACTTTCAGACCCTCTGTAGCTCTGACTCCAGAATCACAGTGGTCGGCCTCGGGTCTCCCCAGGCACCTTCTGCCAAAGGCTCCAGGACAGGCCATGATTCCCGGCTGCAGAATAGAGCATGTTCTTCACATCTGGTCCCATCCTGACTGGGCCAAGGGCTACTGCATGGGCAATTTCCTGCTTGATCTGGGCAAAAGCTTGTTGCTGCTCAGGGCCCCAATGGAAGTCGTTCTTCTTACGAGTAATCAAGTAAAGAGGGCTCACAATCTGACTATACTCAGGAATACGCATCCTCCAGAAACCTATAGCACCTAAGAAAGCTTGTGTTTCCTTCTTATTGGTTGGTGGGGACATAGCTGTGATTTTGTTGATGACATCGGTAGGAATCTGGCGCCACTCATCTTGCCACTTCACCCCCAGGAACTGGATCTCCCGAGCAGGTCCCTTAACTTTACTTTTCTTAATGGCAAAGCCGGCTTCCAGGAGAGTTTGGATTATTTTCTCTCCTTTCTCAAACACTTCTGCTGCTGTGTTTCCCCACACAATGATATCATCAATGTACTGTAAATGTTCTGGAGCCTCACCCTTTTCTAGTGTAGTCTGGATCAGTCCATGACAGATGGTGGGACTGTGCTTCCACCCCTGGGGCAGTCGGTTCCAGGTGTACTGCACTCCCCTCCAGGTGAAAGCAAACTGAGGCCTGCATTCTGCAGCTAGGGGAATGGAGAAAAATGCATTGGCGATATCGATTGTGGCATACCACTTTGCTGCCTTAGACTTCAGCTCGTACTGGAGTTCCAGCATGTCCGGCACGGCAGCGTTCAGAGGTGGTGTCACTTCATTCAATGCACAGTAATCCACGGTCAATCTCCATTCTCCTTCAGATTTACGCACAGGCCAAATGGGACTGTTGAAGGATGAGTGGGTTTTACTAACCACCCCTTGGCTCTCTAACTCTCGAATCATCTTGTGAATGGGGATCACAGCATCTCGATTTGTTCGATACTGCCGGCAATGCACTGTCGAGGCGGCAACAGGTACTTGTTGCTCTTCTACCTTCAGGAGTCCTACCGCAGATGGGTTCTCTGACAATCCAGGCAAGGTGTTCAATTTCTTAATGCCCTCTGCCTCCACAGCAGCTATTCCAAAAGCCCACCTGAGTCCCTTAGGGTCTTTGTAGTAGCCACTCCTGAGATAGTCTATGCCCAGAATACACAGAGCCTCAGGGCCAGTCACAATCGGATGTTTGTGCCACCCCTTCCCGGTCAGGCTCACTTCAGCTTCCATCAGAGTCAATTCTTGTGATCCCCCCGTCACCCTGGCAATGGAAATACGTTCTGTTCCCACATGTCCTGAAGGCATTAGGGTACACTGAGAACCAGTATCAACCAAAGCTCTATATTTCTGTGGCTCTGATGTGCCAGGCCATAGAACCCACACCGTCCAAAAGACTCGGTTTTCCCTAACCTCTACCTGGCTAGAGGCAGGGCCCCTTTAAGCCTGGTTATCCTTCTTTCTTGAGACATATGTCTTGGAGGTTCCTTCAAGGGGATCGGACAAATCATCGTCATCATTACGCCTGACAATTCGACTACGGGCAACTGGAGCTGCTTCCCTTTTCTTACCTTCCTTCAATTCACGCACCCGTTGTGCCAGAGCAGCAGTAGACTTCCCATCCCATCTCCTCGTGTTTTCTCAAGACTCACGTAGGAAGAACCACAACTCAGCTTGTGGGGTGTACCTTCTCTCCCCAACAATGGAACGTTTGCGTTGGATACCAGGGCCTCTAATTTGTACAGCTGAGATTTGGAGGAGGTCCTCCTTAATCTCTTCCCTGAGTTTCTTACTACTTTCCTCTATTTTATCTTCTAATTTCTGCAGTCGTGTTTCCACAGCTGCAATTCTGACATGAGTCGGGCCATGTACAGCATCTGCATATGCTCGAAGCGTCTTCGCCATATCGAGTACAGTCTCATATACCTCATACCGCTTCATTATTGCTAGAGCAGAAGCGTATTCAGGTGGCCCAAGTCGCACAAGCTCCCTCCACATTACAGGTGTACACGGTACGAAGTCTGGATTCCTAGTTGTTATGTCATCTGAAAAAATGATCTCTACCACTGCCATCTCCCTCAGGCGTTGGATCCCCTGTTCTATGGTCTTCCACCGTGTCTGCTCAATATAGAGGTCATCTGCACACAGGTATCTTTGTGCTACGCTGTCCAGGACCCATTCCCAGAGGCTGTGAGGGTTAGCCCCCCTCATCATGCCTTGGTCGATCACAGGATCATGTGACAGGGATCCCAAATGCCTCGCTTCAGTGCCATCCAGAATGGTAGCCTCCCCTGCTGCATCCCAAAGGCAGACTAGCCAACTAATTATAGATTCATCGGGCTGTCGCCTATAATCCTTCCTTAGGCCTCGAAGGTCCTTCAGGGAGAAGGAATCAATATTGGCTCCGGAATCTGTGCCATTTGGTGTGGTTTCTGATTTTGGTGATGGTCCTTCTCTTGGATCATCATCATCATCCTCCACCCTTCGGTCAGTCTTGCTTTTGCACTATCCACCTCTTGTATTAGCAGCAACAGCCATTGGTTGAGGCTTACTCTCTGGTTTAACTACTGGCCTGGAGCCTGGGATGTTGGCTGCAGCCTGAGTGACTGGGATAGTAACTAACTTATCTCCCTGTTCCCTTTCCTCTATCTGCTGCCCTACAGTGTCTAGCAGGGTGCGATAAGCATGTGCCAGGGCCCAGCTCACTGCAATGATCCTTTCCTCCTTAGTGTTACCATGGCACCTCTCTTTCAGGTACTTTACCACCTCAGCTGGGTTCTGAATTTGTTCAGATGGAAAGTCCCAGACTATAGGATCAGAAAACTCCTTTAAAATTCGGCCCATATCCTCCCATTTCCCACACCACTCAGGATTCCTCACCCTCGGTTTTACTCCTAAATCAGGAGTCTCACCAGCCCCTCTAGAAATCTCAGCCTTCATCTTATATAAACTGCAGACAGTATAAAGAAAGCTTACTAAATTAAATGCCAGAAAGATGGTGTCCTTGGCAGTCAGGGAGAACCGATACCAACATTTTTATAAACCTCTTGCAAATCATCACAACCAAGCCCAGCCCGATAAATATTCTGGTTAGTGCCCCTCTGCTACAAAAGCTACGCATTAGGGACAATACCGGAGCTATTTCTGGATAAGAAAATAAACCTAGGGACCACAAAGGTATTAAAACTTCAAAAAACCCTAATGACCAGAAATAGAGGCAGGCTTTCAATCCAAATGACATTATAACTTCAAAAACAGACATACCAATGTACCCACGAAACAATTGAGACCAAAATATTATTTACAATGAAGTTTTTTCCACTTTGTCTGGTCGACCATCCCCGTATGGGCCACCAAAAAATATTTGTCCTGGTTTAGGACAAATTAGGGGAAAATCTCCAAAGGAGCCCCTTAAAGGAAACAAACCTCCACAACTCCTCCGCCCGCCCCCACCACCGGGTTCGGGAGGAATTTCCTTGGAGGAAAAGTGGAAAAAACTTGTTTATTAAGCAAGAACAAAAAACACTCCCCAACACAAGTAAAAACAGCCCGAGATGACAACAAACATTTTCACCAGTCCAAGAGAGGCCAAACGGCTTGGGCAGTCTGCTGAGGAGGGTGCTGAGCTTCTCTGTAATGCAGACTCCGGAGGAGTTCCTTGACGTTCCCGAATCAAGGTCCGAAGGAGGTCCAATGTCTTCAGGGAAGGGGAGGAAGGAAGGAAGGGAAAAACAAAAATAGAAAAATGGCAAAATAAGGCAAGCAAAGAAAAAGACAAAGAAAGCAAGAGAGCAGAGCAAGCAAAGCAGGCCTAAAGCTAGCAGCAGCAAGCCAGAGCAAGCAGCTGGGGGAGAGGCGCAGCTATAGACAAAACAAACTGAGAGCACGGGAACAGGAAAACACAATTGGAATACAAAGCATGAAAATGTCCTATCACCCCAGGACATTCCACCCCTTATCCCATATCGTGAACATGTTAATGAACACAATGTAAAACTTTCATCTCACTTGCTCAAACCTTCCACACTTACACATTTCCTTCCATCTTACTTGCTCAGACCTTTGACACTTTCACGTTTCCTTCTGTCTCATGTCTGCCGCCGTTGCCGCCGTTGTCATCGCTGCGTGCCGCCCCCCCGCCGGTGGGATCCGGATTCCCACCGGTGGGGTCCCCGCAGTGCGCGGTGGGCGGCCGGCAGGCCGCTGGGGCACGGCTGGCGTCGGCCGAGCGGTTCGCGCGGGGGAGGGTCCCCGGGGGGGCTCCCTGGGCCGGCGCCCCGCCTCGGCCGGCGCCTAGCAGCCGGCTTAGAACTGATGCAGACCGGGGGAATCCAACTGTTTAATTTAAACAAAGCATCGCGAAGGCCCAAGGCGGGTGTTGACGCGATGTGATTTCTGCCCAGTGCTCTGAGTGTCAAAGTGAAGAAATTCAATGAAGCGCGGGTAAACGGCGGGAGTAACTATGACTCTCTTAAGGCTTGAGAGAGTATAGCTACATACTGGGCATTGCTGACGACATCGCACCTCCTCGTGGTCCCGCTGGCAGCCCTGCGTAGGGTGACCAAGTCGATCTCTGCCCCAGGTACGGAGCCATTGGGAATAACCAGCCAAACGAACACCTGCCAAAACTCGGTGAGACAAATTCCTCGTAAAAGCCGTACAACTTCTTGCCGGAAACTTGGCCTCCCGGTTTCAGCAAGGGCAATGAGTTTCGAGAAAGGACTGAACACCCGCTCTGCTCTCGCCTTCGAATGTGGTCCCAATTCGTTGGCAAATTCCGGATCCGACTTTGGCGGGGGGGGGGTCTGGGGGCCGCTGGTACGCCTGTTCGGGGTATCGGTTGGCACTCAGACTTCCCACTCCGACTGGGTAGACCTGTTGTCCAGGAGCAATCCTGGACCCACGTCTAAGTCCCAGGGCGTCGACCTGGTGTCTCTTTTTCCTAGGCACTGGGTTGACCTGTCACCTAAAAACCTCCAGGCAGACCTGGTGGCTCAAAATTTAACATCTAAAACTTCCCCTAATTTGGCTGAAAATGATTTGGCTCTGCTGGTGAACTTAAGAGTTCTATAGATCAGACTTGCATGTGCTTGAAAGTATTAATTTTTGTATGGGGAGGGACAGATTGAGCGGGTTACCTGATGTGTATGAACAACTTTTACCACAACCGTGTGTGGGAGAAACTTTGTGTCTTAGGCCCCCACGAGACAGCGAACTGTTTGTGCTTGAGGAAGAGAGAGGCTAAGAGAAGGAGGGCACATCAGAAACATCTCCTCCAACGCCTGGGAAACATGCGGGGAAAGCACCGGAGGACATCGTGACGGTGACCGTCCCTGACAAAAATCCACCTTGTCCTTGCTGTGGTACCCGGGTAAACTCTATGTTGGGCCTGATCGAACATCTGAAGGTCTTACATGGGAAAAGGGAGGTTTGTTTTCCATGTGCTAAATGTGGAAAGGAAAAGAATAACTATCATAGTGTTGTTTGTCATTTTGCAAAATGCAGGGGACCGGAGACTGCAAAAGCTCCGGCTGGGGAGTGGATCTGTGAGGTATGCAACAGAGACTTTTCAACCAAAATTGGCCTTGGACAGCACAAAAGATTGGCACACCCATCGGTGAGAAACCAAGAAAGGATCGCTGCTTCCCAACTGAAAGAAACATTGAATCGAGGAGCCCACAAAAAATGCTGGTCAAAGGAGGAGGAAGAACTCCTGGTGAGGTTGGAGGCTCAATTCGAGGAGCACAAAAACATCAATAAGCTTATTGCAGAACGCATAACCACCAAAACAGCAAAGCAAATCAGCGACAAAAGGAGACTGCTTCCCAAAAAATCAGCAGAAAAAATCCCCCCAAACGAACCTGGAGTCAGCCCCCCAAACGAACCTGGAGTGAGCTACCACACCAGGAGTGCAGCCGCGGGCCTGAGAAGGAAACCTGAGATGAGTCATCAAGGTCAGGCAGGAACCCTTGACAATGGACCTGGAAAGAACCATCTGCCAGAGAGGCCAGCGGCAGGAGGGAGGACAAGGGAGAAGATAAGGCGCGGACACCAGGGATCCATCCAGCAGCAGGGAGGGCAGCTGCAGGCCCATTACAGAAGGACACTTGGGGAACACTTATCAGCTGGGACATGTAACACCTTCCCCCGGGCATTCCAGCAAATCTTAAAGGGCCGGGAACTGCAATCTGTGATCAATCAAACAGCCCAGGACTGTTTTGGGTGCCTGGAATCAATAAGCCAGATAAGAACTGTAACCCGAAATAGGGGAAATAACGGAGCCCAGGAGAAAAAAAAACCAAAAACGTTTCAAAAATGGAAGAAGGACAGAGCAATCCCAAAAGGTAACTACCTTCGCTTCCAGCGTTTATTTCATCTAGTCAGGGGGAAACTGGCCAAAATAATTTTAGAGGACACAGAATGTTTGTCCTGTGATATACCACCCGGAGAAATGTATTCGGTTTTTAAGACAAGATGGGAAACACCTAGCAACTTGGATAGCCTTGGGGACTTTGAAATTCACGGGAAGGCTGACAAGACTGCCTTCAGAACATTAATTACGGCTAAAGAAATTGAAAAGCACGTGCAGGAAATGAGCAAGGGCTCGGCTCCAGGTCCAGACGGGGTCACCCTTGGGGACATCGTAAAGATGGATCCCGGGTACTCCAGGACCATGGAGACTTTCAACTTATGGTTAACATCTGGTAAAATCCGGGACATGGTGAGGGGCTGCAGGACGGTTTTGATCCCCAAGTCGACGAAACCGGAACGTTTAAAAGACATTAATAACTGGAGGCCTATCACAATCAGTTCCATCTTGTTGAGACTGTTCTCCAGGATTATAACAGCAAGGCTAAGCAAGGCCTGCCCCCTCAACCCAAGGCAAAGAGGCTTTATCAGAGCGGCGGGATGCTCTGAAAACCTGAAACTCCTGCAGACTATAATCAGCAGGGGCAATGAGTTCGGAGAAAGGGCTGACCACCCGCTCCGCTCTCGCCTTCGAATGTGGTCCCAATTCGTTGGCAAATTCCGGATCCGACTTTGGGGGGGGAGTGGGGGGAGGGTCTGTGGGCCGCCGGTACGCCTGTTCAGGGTATCGGTTGGCACTCAGACTTCCCACTCCAACTGGGTAGACCTGTTGTCCAGGAGCAATCCTGGACCCACGTCTAAGTCCCAGGGCGTCGTCCTGGTGTCTCTTTTTCCTAGGCACTGGGTTGACCTGTCACCTAAAAACCTCCAGGCAGATCTGGTGGCTCAAAATTTAACATCTAAAACTTCCCCTAATTTGTCTGAAAATGATTTGGCTCTGCTGGTGAACTTAGAGTTCTATAGATCGGACTTGCATGTGCTTGAAAGTATTAATTTTTGTATGGGGAGGGACAGATTGAGCGGGTTACCTGATGTGTATGAACAACTTTTACCACAACCGTGTGTGGGAGAAACTTTGTGTCTTAGGCCCCCACGAGACAGCGAACCGTTTGTGCTTGAGGAGGAGAGAGGCTAAGAGAAGGAGGGCACATCAGAAACATCTCCTCCAATGCCTGGGAAACATGGGGGGAAAGCACCGGAGGACATCGTGACAGTGATTGTCCCTGACAAAAATCCACCTTGTCCTTGCTGTGGTACCCGGGTAAACTCTATGTTGGGCCTGATGGAACATCTGAAGGTCTTACATGGGAAAAGGGAGGTTTGTTTTCCATGTGCTAAATGTGGAAAGGAAAAGAATAACTATCATAGTGTTGTTTGTCATTTTGCAAAATGCAGGGGACCGGAGACTGCAAAAGCTCCGGCTGGGGAGTGGATCTGTGAGGTATGCAACAGAGACTTTTCAACCAAAATTGGCCTTGGACAGCACAAAAGATTGGCACACCCATCGGTGAGAAACCAAGAAAGGATCGCTGCTTCCCAACCGAAAGAAACATCGAATCGAGGAGCCCACAAAAAATGCTGGTCAAAGGAGGAGGAAGAACTCCTGGTGAGGTTGGAGGCTCAATTCGAGGAGCACAAAAACATCAATAAGCTTATTGCAGAACGCATAACCACCAAAACAGCAAAGCAAATCAGCGACAAAAGGAGACTGCTTCCCAAAAAATCAGCGGAAAAAATCCCCCCAAACGAACCTGGAGTGAGCCCCCCAAACGAACATGGAGTGAGCTACCACACCAGGAGTGCAGCCACGGGCCTGAGAAGGAAACCTGAGATGAGTCATCAAGGTCAGGCAGGAACCCTTGACAATGGACCTGCAAAGAACCATCTGCCAGAGAGGCCAGCGGCAGGAAGGAGGACAAGGGAGAAGATAAGGCGCGGACAGCAGGGATCCATCCAGCAGCAGGGAGGGCAGCTGCAGGCCCATTACAGAAGGACACTAGAGGAACGCTTATCAGCTGGGACATGTAACACCTTCCCCCGGGCATTCCAGAAAATCTTGAAGGGCCGGGAACTGCAATCTGTGATCAATCAAACAGCCCAGGACTGTTTTGGGTGCCTGGAATCAATAAGCCAGATAAGAACTGCAACCTGAAATAGGGGAAATAACGGAGCCCAGGAGAAAAAAAACCAAAAAAACGTTTCAAAAATGGAAGAAGGACAGAGCAATCCCAAAAGGTAACTACCTTCGCTTCCAGCATTTATTTCATCTAGTCAGGGGGAATCTGGCCAAAATAACTTTAGATGACACAGAATGTTTGTCCTGTGATATACCACCCGGAGAAATGTATTCGGTTTTTAAGACAAGATGGGAAACACCTAGCAACTTGGATAGCCTTAGGGACTTTGAAATTCACGGGAAGGCTGACAAGACTGCCTTCAGAGCATTAATTACGGCTAAAGAAATTGAAAAGCATGTGCAGGAAATGAGCAAGGGCTCGGCTCCAGGTCCAGACGGGGTCACCCTTGGGGACATCATAAAGATGGATCCCGGGTACTCCAGGACCACGGAGACTTTCAACTTATGGTTAACATCTGGTAAAATCCGGGACATGGTGAGGGGCTGCAGGACGGTTTTGATCCCCAAGTCGACGAAACCGGAACGTTTAAAAGACATTAATAACTGGAGGCCTATCACAATCAGTTCCATCTTGTTGAGACTGTTCTCCAGGATTATAACAGCAAGGCTAAGCAAGGCCTGCCCCCTCAACCCAAGGCAAAGAGGCTTTATCAGAGCGGCGGGATGCTCTGACAACCTGAAACTCCTGCAGACTATAATCAGCAGGGGCAATGAGATTGGAGAAAGGGCTGACCACCCGCTCCGCTCTCGCCTTCGAATGTGGTCCCAATTCGTTGGCAAATTCCGGATCCGACTTTGGGGGGGAGGGTCTGTGGGCCGCCGGTACGCCTGTTCAGGGTATCGGTTGGCACTCAGACTTCCCACTCCGACTGGGTAGACCTGTTGTCCAGGAGCAACCCTGGACCCATGTCTAAGTCCCAGGGGGTCAACCTGTTGTCTCTTTTTCCTAGGCACTGGGTTGACCTGTCACCTAAAAACCTCCAGGCAGACCTGGTGGCTCAAAATTTAACATCTAAATCTTCCCCTAATTTGGCTGAAAATGATTTGGCTCTGCTGGTGAACTTAGAATTCTATAGATCGGACTTGCACGGGCTTGAAAGTATTAGTTTTTGTATGGGGAGGGACAGATTGAGCGGGTTACCTGGTGTGTATGAACAACTTTTACCACAACCGTGTGTGGGAGAAACTTTGTGTTTTAGGCCCCCACGAGACAGTGAACCGTTTGTGCTTGAGGAGCAGAGAGGCTAAGAGAAGGAGGGCACATCAGAAACATCTCCTCCAATGCCTGGGAAACATGGGGGGAAAGCACCGGAGGACATCGTGACAGTGATTGTCCCTGACAAAAATCCACCTTGTCCTTGCTGTGGTACCCGGGTAAACTCTATGTTGGGCCTGATGGAACATCTGAAGGTCTTACATGGGAAAAGGGAGGTTTGTTTTCCATGTGCTAAATGTGGAAAGGAAAAGAATAACTATCATAGTGTTGTTTGTCATTTTGCAAAATGCAGGGGACCGGAGACTGCAAAAGCTCTGGCTGGGGAGTGGATCTGTGAGGTATGCAACAGAGACTTTTCAACCAAAATTGGCCTTGGACAGCACAAAAGATTGGCACACCCATCGGTGAGAAACCAAGAAAGGATCGCTGCTTCCCAACCGAAAGAAACATCGAATCGAGGAGCCCACAAAAAATGCTGGTCAAAGGAGGAGGAAGAACTCCTGGTGAGGTTGGAGGCTCAATTCGAGGAGCACAAAAACATCAATAAGCTTATTGCAGAACGCATAACCACCAAAACAGCAAAGCAAATCAGCGACAAAAGGAGACTGCTTCCCAAAAAATCAGCGGAAAAAATCCCCCCAAACGAACCTGGAGTGAGCTACCACACCAGGAGTGCAGCCGCGGGCCTGAGAAGGAAACCTGAGATGAGTCATCAAGGTCAGGCAGGAACCCTTGACAATGGACCTGGAAAGAACCATCTGCCAGAGAGGCCAGCGGCAGGAGGGAGGACAAGGGAGAAGATAAGGCGCGGACACCAGGGATCCATCCAGCAGCAGGGAGGGCAGCTGCAGGCCCATTACAGAAGGACACTCGGGGAACGCTTATCAGCTGGGACATGTAACACCTTCCCCCGGGCATTCCAGCAAATCTTGAAGGGCCGGGAACTGCAATCTGTGATCAATCAAACAGCCCAGGACTGTTTTGGGTGCCTGGAATCAATAAGCCAGATAAGAACTGCAACCTGAAATAGGGGAAATAACGGAGCCCAGGAGAAAAAAAAACAAAAAAACGTTTCAAAAATGGAAGAAGGACAGAGCAATCCCAAAAGGTAACTACCTTCGCTTCCAGCATTTATTTCATCTAGTCAGGGGGAAACTGGCCAAAATAATTTTAGAGGACACCGAATGTTTGTCCTGTGATATACCACCCGGAGAAATTGATTCGGTTTTTAAGACAAGATGGGAAACACCTAGCAACTTGGATAGCCTTGGGGACTTTGAAATTGACGGGAAGGCTGACAATACTGCCTTCAGAGCATTAATTACGGCTAAAGAAATTGAAAAGCACGTGCAGGAAATGAGCAAGGGCTCGGCTCCGGGTCCAGACGGGGTCACCCTTGGGGACATCGTAAAGATGGATCCCGGGTACTCCAGGACCACGGAGACTTTCAACTTATGGTTAACATCTGGTAAAATCCGGGACATGGTGAGGGGCTGCAGGATGGTTTTGATCCCCAAGTCGACGAAACCGGAACGTTTAAAAGACAGTAATAACTGGAGGCCTATCACAATCAGTTCCATCTTGTTGAGACTGTTCTCCAGGATTATAACAGCAAGGCTAAGCAAGGCCTGCCCCCTCAACCCAAGGCAAAGAGGCTTTATCAGAGCGGCGGGATGCTCTGAAAACCTGAAACTCCTGCAGACTATAATCAGCAGGGGCAATGAGTTCGGAGAAAGGGCTGACCACCCGCTCCGCTCTCGCCTTCGAATGTGGTCCCAATTCGTTGGCAAATTCCGGATCTGACTTTGGGGGGGGAGGGGGGGGAGGGTCTGGGGGCCGCCGGTACGCCTGTTCAGGGTATCGGTTGGCACTCAGACTTCCCACTCCGACTGGGTAGACCTGTTGTCCAGGAGCAATCCTGGACCCACGTCTAAGTCCCAGGACGTCGACCTGGTGTCTCTTTTTCCTAGGCACTGGGTTGACCTGTCACCTAAAAACCTCCAGGCAGACCTGGTGGCTCAAAATTTAACATCTAAAACTTCCCCTAATTTGGCTGAAAATGATTTGGCTCTGCTGGTGAACTTAGAGTTCTATAGATCGGACTTGCACGGGCTTGAAAGTATTAATTTTTGTATGGGGAGGGACAGATTGAGCGGGTTACCTGATGTGTATGAACAACTTTTACCACAACCGTGTGTGGGAGAAACTTTGTGTTTTAGGCCCCCACGAGACAGCGAACCGTTTGTGCTTGAGGAGGAGAGAGGCTAAGAGAAGGAGGGCACATCAGAAACATCTCCTCCAACGCCTGGGAAACATGGGGGGAAAGCACCGGAGGACATCGTGACGGTGACCGTCCCTGACAAAAATCCACCTTGTCCTTGCTGTGGTACCCGGGTAAACTCTATGTTGGGCCTGATCGAACATCTGAAGGTCTTACATGGGAAAAGGGAGGTTTGTTTTCCATGTGCTAAATGTGGAAAGGAAAAGAATAACTATCATAGTGTTGTTTGTCATTTTGCAAAATGCAGGGGACCGGAGACTGCAAAAGCTCCGGCTGGGGAGTGGATCTGTGAGGTATGCAACAGAGACTTTTCAACCAAAATTGGCCTTGGACAGCACAAAAGATTGGCACACCCATCGGTGAGAAACCAAGAAAGGATCGCTGCTTCCCAACCGAAAGAAACATCGAATCGAGGAGCCCACAAAAAATGCTGGTCAAAGGAGGAGGAAGAACTCCTGGTGAGGATGGAGGCTCAATTCGAGGAGCACAAAAACATCAATAAGCTTATTGCAGAACGCATAACCACCAAAACAGCAAAGCAAATCAGCGACAAAAGGAGACTGCTTCCCAAAAAATCAGCGGAAAAAATCCCCCCAAACGAACCTGGAGTGAGCCCCTCAAACGAACCTGGAGTCAGCCCCCCAAACGAACCTGGAGTGAGCTACCACACCAGGAGTGCAGCCACGGGCCTGAGAAGGAAACCTGAGATGAGTCATCAAGGTCAGGCGGGAACCCTTGACAATGGACCTGCAAAGAACCATCTGCCAGAGAGGCCAGCGGCAGGAAGGAGGACAAGGGAGAAGATAAGGCGCGGACAGCAGGGATCCATCCAGCAGCAGGGAGGGCAGCTGCAGGCCCATTACAGGAGGACACTAGAGGAACGCTTATCAGCTGGGACATGTAACACCTTCCCCCGGGCATTCCAGCAAATCTTGAAGGGCCGGGAACTGCAATCTGTGATCAATCAAACAGCCCAGGACTGTTTTGGGTGCCTGGAATCAATAAGCCAGATAAGAACTGCAACCTGAAATAGGGGAAATAACGGAGCCCAGGAGAAAAAAAACCAAAAAAACGTTTCAAAAATGGAAGAAGGACAGAGCAATCCCAAAAGGTAACTACCTTCGCTTCCAGCGTTTATTTCATCTAGTCAGGGGGAATCTGGCCAAAATAACTTTAGATGACACAGAATGTTTGTCCTGTGATATACCACCCGGAGAAATGTATTTGGTTTTTAAGACAAGATGGGAAACACCTAGCAACTTGGATAGCCTTGGGGACTTTGAAATTCACGGGAAGGCTGACAAGACTGCCTTCAGAGCATTAATTACGGCTAAAGAAATTGAAAAGCATGTGCAGGAAATGAGCAAGGGCTCGGCTCCAGGTCCAGACGGGGTCACCCTTGGGGACATCATAAAGATGGATCCCGGGTACTCCAGGACCACGGAGACTTTCAACTTATGGTTAACATCTGGTAAAATCCGGGACATGGTGAGGGGCTGCAGGACGGTTTTGATCCCCAAGTCGACGAAACCGGAACGTTTAAAAGACATTAATAACTGGAGGCCTATCACAATCAGTTCCATCTTGTTGAGACTGTTCTCCAGGATTATAACAGCAAGGCTAAGCAAGGCCTGCCCCCTCAACCCAAGGCAAAGAGGCTTTATCAGAGCGGCGGGATGCTCTGACAACCTGAAACTCCTGCAGACTATAATCAGCAGGGGCAATGAGATTGGAGAAAGGGCTGACCACCCGCTCCGCTCTCGCCTTCGAATGTGGTCCCAGTTCGTTGGCAAATTCCGGATCCGACTTTGGGGGGGAGGGTCTGGGGACCGCCGGTACGCCTGTTCAGGGTATCGGTTGGCACTCAGACTTCCCACTCCGACTGGGTAGACCTGTTGTCCAGGAGCAACCCTGGACCCATGTCTAAGTCCCAGGGGGTCAACCTGTTGTCTCTTTTTCCTAGGCACTGGGTTGACCTGTCACCTAAAAACCTCCAGGCAGACCTGGTGGCTCAAAATTTAACATCTAAATCTTCCCCTAATTTGGCTGAAAATGATTTGGCTCTGCTGGTGAACTTAGAATTCTATAGATCGGACTTGCACGGGCTTGAAAGTATTAGTTTTTGTATGGGGAGGGACAGATTGAGCGGGTTACCTGGTGTGTATGAACAACTTTTACCACAACCGTGTGTGGGAGAAACTTTGTGTTTTAGGCCCCCACGAGACAGTGAACCGTTTGTGCTTGAGGAGGAGAGAGGCTAAGAGAAGGAGGGCACATCAGAAACATCTCCTCCAATGCCTGGGAAACATGGGGGGAAAGCACCGGAGGACATCGTGACAGTGATTGTCCCTGACAAAAATCCACCTTGTCCTTGCTGTGGTACCCGGGTAAACTCTATGTTGGGCCTGATGGAACATCTGAAGGTCTTACATGGGAAAAGGGAGGTTTGTTTTCCATGTGCTAAATGTGGAAAGGAAAAGAATAACTATCATAGTGTTGTTTGTCATTTTGCAAAATGCAGGGGACCGGAGACTGCAAAAGCTCTGGCTGGGGAGTGGATCTGTGAGGTATGCAACAGAGACTTTTCAACCAAAATTGGCCTTGGACAGCACAAAAGATTGGCACACCCATCGGTGAGAAACCAAGAAAGGATCGCTGCTTCCCAACCAAAAGAAACATCGAATCGAGGAGCCCACAAAAAATGCTGGTCAAAGGAGGAGGAAGAACTCCTGGTGAGGTTGGAGGCTCAATTCGAGGAGCACAAAAACATCAATAAGCTTATTGCAGAACGCATAACCACCAAAACAGCAAAGCAAATCAGCGACAAAAGGAGACTGCTTCCCAAAAAATCAGCAGAAAAAATCCCCCCAAACGAACCTGGAGTGAGCCCCCCAAACGAACCTGGAGTGAGCTACCACACCAGGAGTGCAGCCGCGGGCCTGAGAAGGAAACCTGAGATGAGTCATCAAGGTCAGGCAGGAACCCTTGACAATGGACCTGGAAAGAACCATCTGCCAGAGAGGCCAGCGGCAGGAGGGAGGACAAGGGAGAAGATAAGGCGCGGACAGCAGGGATCCATCCAGCAGCAGGGAGGGCAGCTGCAGGCCCATTACAGAAGGACACTCGGGGAACGCTTATCAGCTGGGACATGTAACACCTTCCCCCGGGCATTCCAGCAAATCTTGAAGGGCCGGGAACTGCAATCTGTGATCAATCAAACAGCCCAGGACTGTTTTGGGTGCCTGGAATCAATAAGCCAGATAAGAACTGCAACCCGAAATAGGGGAAATAACGGAGCCCAGGAGAAAAAAAAACAAAAAAACGTTTCAAAAATGGAAGAAGGACAGAGCAATCCCAAAAGGTAACTACCTTCGCTTCCAGCATTTATTTCATCTAGTCAGGGGGAAACTGGCCAAAATAATTTTAGAGGACACCGAATGTTTGTCCTGTGATATACCACCTGGAGAAATGTATTCGGTTTTTAAGACAAGATGGGAAACACCTAGCAACTTGGATAGCCTTGGGGACTTTGAAATTGACGGGAAGGCTGACAATACTGCCTTCAGAGCATTAATTACGGCTAAAGAAATTGAAAAGCACGTGCAGGAAATGAGCAAGGGCTCGGCTCCGGGTCCAGACGGGGTCACCCTTGGGGACATCGTAAAGATGGATCCCGGGTACTCCAGGACCACGGAGACTTTCAACTTATGGTTAACATCTGGTAAAATCCGGGACATGGTGAGGGGCTGCAGGATGGTTTTGATCCCCAAATCGACGAAACCGGAACGTTTAAAAGACAGTAATAACTGGAGGCCTATCACAATCAGTTCCATCTTGTTGAGACTGTTCTCCAGGATTATAACAGCAAGGCTAAGCAAGGCCTGCCCCCTCAACCCAAGGCAAAGAGGCTTTATCAGAGCGGCGGGATGCACTGAAAACCTGAAACTCCTGCAGACTATAATCAGCAGGGGCAATGAGTTCGGAGAAAGGGCTGACCACCCGCTCCGCTCTCGCCTTCGAATGTGGTCCCAATTCGTTGGCAAATTCCGGATCTGACTTTGGGGGGGGAGGGGGGGGAGGGTCTGGGGGCCGCCGGTACGCCTGTTCAGGGTATCGGTTGGCACTCAGACTTCCCACTCCGACTGGGTAGACCTGTTGTCCAGGAGCAATCCTGGACCCACGTCTAAGTCCCAGGACGTCGACCTGGTGTCTCTTTTTCCTAGGCACTGGGTTGACCTGTCACCTAAAAACCTCCAGGCAGACCTGGTGGCTCAAAATTTAACATCTAAAACTTCCCCTAATTTGGCTGAAAATGATTTGGCTCTGCTGGTGAACTTAGAGTTCTATAGATCGGACTTGCATGTGCTTGAAAGTATTAATTTTTGTATGGGGAGGGACAGATTGAGCGGGTTACCTGATGTGTATGAACAACTTTTACCACAACCGTGTGTGGGAGAAACTTTGTGTTTTAGGCCCCCACGAGACAGCGAACCGTTTGTGCTTGAGGAGGAGAGAGGCTAAGAGAAGGAGGGCACATCAGAAACATCTCCTCCAACGCCTGGGAAACATGGGGGGAAAGCACCGGAGGACATCGTGACGGTGACCGTCCCTGACAAAAATCCACCTTGTCCTTGCTGTGGTACCCGGGTAAACTCTATGTTGGGCCTGATCGAACATCTGAAGGTCTTACATGGGAAAAGGGAGGTTTGTTTTCCATGTGCTAAATGTGGAAAGGAAAAGAATAACTATCATAGTGTTGTTTGTCATTTTGCAAAATGCAGGGGACCGGAGACTGCAAAACCTCCGGCTGGGGAGTGGATCTGTGAGGTATGCAACAGAGACTTTTCAACCAAAATTGGCCTTGGACAGCACAAAAGATTGGCACACCCATCGGTGAGAAACCAAGAAAGGATCGCTGCTTCCCAACCGAAAGAAACATCGAATCGAGGAGCCCACAAAAAATGCTGGTCAAAGGAGGAGGAAGAACTCCTGGTGAGGATGGAGGCTCAATTCGAGGAGCACAAAAACATCAATAAGCTTATTGCAGAACGCATAACCACCAAAAAAGCAAAGCAAATCAGCGACAAAAGGAGACTGCTTCCCAAAAAATCAGCGGAAAAAATCCCCCCAAACGAACCTGGAGTGAGCCCCTCAAACGAACCTGGAGTGAGCCCCCCAAACGAACCTGGAGTGAGCTACCACACCAGGAGTGCAGCCACGGGCCTGAGAAGGAAACCTGAGATGAGTCATCAAGGTCAGGCAGGAACCCTTGACAATGGACCTGGAAAGAACCATCTGCCAGAGAGGCCAGCGGCAGGAGGGAGGACAAGGGAGAAGATAAGGCGCGGACACCAGGGATCCATCCAGCAGCAGGGAGGGCAGCTGCAGGCCCATTACAGAAGGACACTCGGGGAACGCTTATCAGCTGGGACATGTAACACCTTCCCCCGGGCATTCCAGCAAATCTTGAAGGGCCGGGAACTGCAATCTGTGATCAATCAAACAGCCCAGGACTGTTTTGGGTGCCTGGAATCAATAAGCCAGATAAGAACTGCAACCCGAAATAGGGGAAATAACGGAGCCCAGGAGAAAAAAAAACAAAAAAACGTTTCAAAAATGGAAGAAGGACAGAGCAATCCCAAAAGGTAACTACCTTCGCTTCCAGCATTTATTTCATCTAGTCAGGGGGAAACTGGCCAAAATAATTTTAGAGGACACCGAATGTTTGTCCTGTGATATACCACCCGGAGAAATTGATTCGGTTTTTAAGACAAGATGGGAAACACCTAGCAACTTGGATAGCCTTGGGGACTTTGAAATTGACAGGAAGGCTGACAATACTGCCTTCAGAGCATTAATTACGGCTAAAGAAATTGAAAAGCACGTGCAGGAAATGAGCAAGGGCTCGGCTCCGGGTCCAGACGGGGTCACCCTTGGGGACATCGTAAAGATGGATCCCGGGTACTCCAGGACCACGGAGACTTTCAACTACTGGTTAACATCTGGTAAAATCCGGGACATGGTGAGGGGCTGCAGGATGGTTTTGATCCCCAAGTCGACGAAACCGGAACGTTTAAAAGACAGTAATAACTGGAGGCCTATCACAATCAGTTCCATCTTGTTGAGACTGTTCTCCAGGATTATAACAGCAAGGCTAAGCAAGGCCTGCCCCCTCAACCCAAGGCAAAGAGGCTTTATCAGAGCGGCGGGATGCACTGAAAACCTGAAACTCCTGCAGACTATAATCAGCAGGGGCAATGAGTTCGGAGAAAGGGCTGACCACCCGCTCCGCTCTCGCCTTCGAATGTGGTCCCAATTCGTTGGCAAATTCCGGATCTGACTTTGGGGGGGGAGGGGGGGGAGGGTCTGGGGGCCGCCGGTACGCCTGTTCAGGGTATCGGTTGGCACTCAGACTTCCCACTCCGACTGGGTAGACCTGTTGTCCAGGAGCAATCCTGGACCCACGTCTAAGTCCCAGGACGTCGACCTGGTGTCTCTTTTTCCTAGGCACTGGGTTGACCTGTCACCTAAAAACCTCCAGGCAGACCTGGTGGCTCAAAATTTAACATCTAAAACTTCCCCTAATTTGGCTGAAAATGATTTGGCTCTGCTGGTGAACTTAGAGTTCTATAGATCGGACTTGCATGTGCTTGAAAGTATTAATTTTTGTATGGGGAGGGACAGATTGAGCGGGTTACCTGATGTGTATGAACAACTTTTACCACAACCGTGTGTGGGAGAAACTTTGTGTTTTAGGCCCCCACGAGACAGCGAACCGTTTGTGCTTGAGGAGGAGAGAGGCTAAGAGAAGGAGGGCACATCAGAAACATCTCCTCCAACGCCTGGGAAACATGGGGGGAAAGCACCGGAGGACATCGTGACGGTGACCGTCCCTGACAAAAATCCACCTTGTCCTTGCTGTGGTACCCGGGTAAACTCTATGTTGGGCCGGATCGAACATCTGAAGGTCTTACATGGGAAAAGGGAGGTTTATTTTCCATGTGCTAAATGTGGAAAGGAAAATAATAACTATCATAGTGTTGTTTGTCATTTTGCAAAATGCAGGGGACCGGAGACTGCAAAAGCTCCGGCTGGGGAGTGGATCTGTGAGGTATGCAACAGAGACTTTTCAACCAAAATTGGCCTTGGACAGCACAAAAGATTGGCACACCCATCGGTGAGAAACCAAGAAAGGATCGCTGCTTCCCAACCGAAAGAAACATCGAATCGAGGAGCCCACAAAAAATGCTGGTCAAAGGAGGAGGAAGAACTCCTGGTGAGGATGGAGGCTCAATTCGAGGAGCGCAAAAACATCAATAAGCTTATTGCAGAACGCATAACCACCAAAACAGCAAAGCAAATCAGCGACAAAAGGAGACTGCTTCCCAAAAAATCAGCGGAAAAAATCCCCCCAAACGAACCTGGAGTGAGCCCCCCAAACGAACATGGAGTCAGCCCCCCAAACGAACATGGAGTGAGCTACCACACCAGGAGTGCAGCCGCGGGCCTGAGAAGGAAACCTGAGATGAGTCATCAAGGTCAGGCAGGAACCCTTGACAATGGACCTGGAAAGAACCATCTGCCAGAGAGGCCAGCGGCAGGAGGGAGGACAAGGGAGAAGATAAGGCGCGGACAGCAGGGATCCATCCAGCAGCAGGGAGGGCAGCTGCAGGCCCATTACAGAAGGACACTCGGGGAACGCTTATCAGCTGGGACATGTAACACCTTCCCCCGGGCATTCCAGCAAATCTTGAAGGGCCGGGAACTGCAATCTGTGATCAATCAAACAGCCCAGGACTGTTTTGGGTGCCTGGAATCAATAAGCCAGATAAGAACTGCAACCCGAAATAGGGGAAATAACGGAGCCCAGGAGAAAAAAAAACAAAAAAACGTTTCAAAAATGGAAGAAGGACAGAGCAATCCCAAAAGGTAACTACCTTCGCTTCCAGCGTTTATTTCATCTAGTCAGGGGGAAACTGGCCAAAATAACTTTAGACGGCACAGAATGTTTGTCCTGTGATATACCACCCGGAGAAATTGATTCGGTTTTTAAGACAAGATGGGAAACACCTAGCAACTTGGATAGCCTTGGGGACTTTGAAATTGACGGGAAGGCTGACAATACTGCCTTCAGAGCATTAATTACGGCTAAAGAAATTGAAAAGCACGTGCAGGAAATGAGCAAGGGCTAGGCTCCGGGTCCAGACGGGGTCACCCTTGGGGACATCGTAAAGATGGATCCCGGGTACTCCAGGACCACGGAGACTTTCAACTTATGGTTAACATCTGGTAAAATCCGGGACATGGTGAGGGGCTGCAGGATGGTTTTGATCCCCAAATCGACGAAACCGGAACGTTTAAAAGACAGTAATAACTGGAGGCCTATCACAATCAGTTCCATCTTGTTGAGACTGTTCTCCAGGATTATAACAGCAAGGCTAAGCAAGGCCTGCCCCCTCAACCCAAGGCAAAGAGGCTTTATCAGAGCGGCGGGATGCACTGAAAACCTGAAACTCCTGCAGACTATAATCAGCAGGGGCAATGAGTTTGGAGAAAGGGCTGACCACCCGCTCCGCTCTCGCCTTCGAATGTGGTCCCAATTCGTTGGCAAATTCCGGATCCGACTTTGGGGGGGGAGTGGGGGGAGGGTCTGGGGGCCGCCGGTACGCCTGTTCAGGGTATCGGTTGGCACTCAGACTTCCCACTCCAACTGGGTAGACCTGTTGTCCAGGAGCAATCCTGGACCCACGTCTAAGTCCCAGGGCGTCGTCCTGGTGTCTCTTTTTCCTAGGCACTGGGTTGACCTGTCACCTAAAAACCTCCAGGCAGACCTGGTGGCTCAAAATTTAACATCTAAAACTTCCCCTAATTTGTCTGAAAATGATTTGGCTCTGCTGGTGAACTTAGAGTTCTATAGATCGGACTTGCATGTGCTTGAAAGTATTAATTTTTGTATGGGGAGGGACAGATTGAGCGGGTTACCTGATGTGTATGAACAACTTTTACCACAACCGTGTGTGGGAGAGACTTTGTGTTTTAGGCCCCCACGAGACAGTGAACCGTTTGTGCTTGAGGAGGAGAGAGGCTAAGAGAAGGAGGGCACATCAGAAACATCTCCTCCAACGCCTGGGAAACATGGGGGGAAAGCACCGGAGGACATCGTGACGGTGATTGTCCTTGACAAAAATCCACCTTGTCCTTGCTGTGGTACCCGGGTAAACTCTATGTTGGGCCTGACCGAACATCTGAAGGTCTTACATGGGAAAAGGGAGGTTTGTTTTCCATGTGCTAAATGTGGAAAGGAAAATAATAACTATCATAGTGTTGTTTGTCATTTTGCAAAATGCAGGGGACCGGAGACTGCAAAAGCTCCGGCTGGGGAGTGGATCTGTGAGGTATGCAACAGAGACTTTTCAACCAAAATTGGCCTTGGACAGCACAAAAGATTGGCACACCCATCGGTGAGAAACCAAGAAAGGATCGCTGCTTCCCAACCGAAAGAAACATCGAATCGAGGAGCCCACAAAAAATGCTGGTCAAAGGAGGAGGAAGAACTCCTGGTGAGGTTGGAGGCTCAATTCGAGGAGCACAAAAACATCAATAAGCTTATTGCAGAACGCATAACCACCAAAACAGCAAAGCAAATCAGCGACAAAAGGAGACTGCTTCCCAAAAAATCAGCGGAAAAAATCCCCCCAAACGAACCTGGAGTGAGCCCCCCAAACGAACATGGAGTGAGCTACCACACCAGGAGTGCAGCCACGGGCCTGAGAAGGAAACCTGAGATGAGTCATCAAGGTCAGGCAGGAACCCTTGACAATGGACCTGCAAAGAACCATCTGCCAGAGAGGCCAGCGGCAGGAAGGAGGACAAGGGAGAAGATAAGGCGCGGACAGCAGGGATCCATCCAGCAGCAGGGAGGGCAGCTGCAGGCCCATTACAGAAGGACACTTGGGGAACGCTTATCAGCTGGGACATGTAACACCTTCCCCCGGGCATTCCAGCAAATCTTGAAGGGCCGGGAACTGCAATCTGTGATCAATCAAACAGCCCAGGACTGTTTTGGGTGCCTGGAATCAATAAGCCAGATAAGAACTGCAACCTGAAATAGGGGAAATAACGGAGCCCAGGAGAAAAAAAACCAAAAAAACGTTTCAAAAATGGAAGAAGGACAGAGCAATCCCAAAAGGTAACTACCTTCGCTTCCAGCGTTTATTTCATCTAGTCAGGGGGAATCTGGCCAAAATAACTTTAGATGACACAGAATGTTTGTCCTGTGATATACCACCCGGAGAAATGTATTCGGTTTTTAAGACAAGATGGGAAACACCTAGCAACTTGGATAGCCTTGGGGACTTTGAAATTCACGGGAAGGCTGACAAGACTGCCTTCAGAGCATTAATTACGGCTAAAGAAATTGAAAAGCATGTGCAGGAAATGAGCAAGGGCTCGGCTCCAGGTCCAGACGGGGTCACCCTTGGGGACATCATAAAGATGGATCCCGGGTACTCCAGGACCACGGAGACTTTCAACTTATGGTTAACATCTGGTAAAATCCGGGACATGGTGAGGGGCTGCAGGACGGTTTTGATCCCCAAGTCGATGAAACCGGAACGTTTAAAAGACATTAATAACTGGAGGCCTATCACAATCAGTTCCATCTTGTTGAGACTGTTCTCCAGGATTATAACAGCAAGGCTAAGCAAGGCCTGCCCCCTCAACCCAAGGCAAAGAGGCTTTATCAGAGCGGCGGGATGCTCTGAAAACCTGAAACTCCTGCAGACTATAATCAGCAGGGGCAATGAGTTTGGAGAAAGGGCTGACCACCCGCTCCGCTCTCGCCTTCGAATGTGGTCCCAATTCGTTGGCAAATTCCGGATCCGACTTTGGGGGGGAGGGTCTGGGGACCGCCGGTACGCCTGTTCAGGGTATCGGTTGGCACTCAGACTTCCCACTCCGACTGGGTAGACCTGTTGTCCAGGAGCAACCCTGGACCCATGTCTAAGTCCCAGGGGGTCAACCTGTTGTCTCTTTTTCCTAGGCACTGGGTTGACCTGTCACCTAAAAACCTCCAGGCAGACCTGGTGGCTCAAAATTTAACATCTAAATCTTCCCCTAATTTGGCTGAAAATGATTTGGCTCTGCTGGTGAACTTAGAATTCTATAGATCGGACTTGCACGGGCTTGAAAGTATTAGTTTTTGTATGGGGAGGGACAGATTGAGCGGGTTACCTGGTGTGTATGAACAACTTTTACCACAACCGTGTGTGGGAGAAACTTTGTGTTTTAGGCCCCCACGAGACAGTGAACCGTTTGTGCTTGAGGAGGAGAGAGGCTAAGAGAAGGAGGGCACATCAGAAACATCTCCTCCAATGCCTGGGAAACATGGGGGGAAAGCACCGGAGGACATCGTGACAGTGATTGTCCCTGACAAAAATCCACCTTGTCCTTGCTGTGGTACCCGGGTAAACTCTATGTTGGGCCTGATGGAACATCTGAAGGTCTTACATGGGAAAAGGGAGGTTTGTTTTCCATGTGCTAAATGTGGAAAGGAAAAGAATAACTATCATAGTGTTGTTTGTCATTTTGCAAAATGCAGGGGACCGGAGACTGCAAAAGCTCTGGCTGGGGAGTGGATCTGTGAGGTATGCAACAGAGACTTTTCAACCAAAATTGGCCTTGGACAGCACAAAAGATTGGCACACCCATCGGTGAGAAACCAAGAAAGGATCGCTGCTTCCCAACCGAAAGAAACATCGAATCGAGGAGCCCACAAAAAATGCTGGTCAAAGGAGGAGGAAGAACTCCTGGTGAGGTTGGAGGCTCAATTCGAGGAGCACAAAAACATCAATAAGCTTATTGCAGAACGCATAACCACCAAAACAGCAAAGCAAATCAGCGACAAAAGGAGACTGCTTCCCAAAAAATCAGCAGAAAAAATCCCCCCAAACGAACCTGGAGTGAGCCCCCCAAACGAACCTGGAGTGAGCTACCACACCAGGAGTGCAGCCGCGGGCCTGAGAAGGAAACCTGAGATGAGTCATCAAGGTCAGGCAGGAACCCTTGACAATGGACCTGGAAAGAACCATCTGCCAGAGAGGCCAGCGGCAGGAGGGAGGACAAGGGAGAAGATAAGGCGCGGACACCAGGGATCCATCCAGCAGCAGGGAGGGCAGCTGCAGGCCCATTACAGAAGGACACTCGGGGAACGCTTATCAGCTGGGACATGTAACACCTTCCCCCGGGCATTCCAGCAAATCTTGAAGGGCCGGGAACTGCAATCTGTGATCAATCAAACAGCCCAGGACTGTTTTGGGTGCCTGGAATCAATAAGCCAGATAAGAACTGCAACCCGAAATAGGGGAAATAACGGAGCCCAGGAGAAAAAAAAACAAAAAAACGTTTCAAAAATGGAAGAAGGACAGAGCAATCCCAAAAGGTAACTACCTTCGCTTCCAGCATTTATTTCATCTAGTCAGGGGGAAACTGGCCAAAATAATTTTAGAGGACACCGAATGTTTGTCCTGTGATATACCACCCGGAGAAATTGATTCGGTTTTTAAGACAAGATGGGAAACACCTAGCAACTTGGATAGCCTTGGGGACTTTGAAATTGACGGGAAGGCTGACAATACTGCCTTCAGAGCATTAATTACGGCTAAAGAAATTGAAAAGCACGTGCAGGAAATGAGCAAGGGCTAGGCTCCGGGTCCAGACGGGGTCACCCTTGGGGACATCGTAAAGATGGATCCCGGGTACTCCAGGACCACGGAGACTTTCAACTATTGGTTAACATCTGGTAAAATCCGGGACATGGTGAGGGGCTGCAGGATGGTTTTGATCCCCAAATCGACGAAACCGGAACGTTTAAAAGACAGTAATAACTGGAGGCCTATCACAATCAGTTCCATCTTGTTGAGACTGTTCTCCAGGATTATAACAGCAAGGCTAAGCAAGGCCTGCCCCCTCAACCCAAGGCAAAGAGACTTTATCAGAGCGGCGGGATGCTCTGAAAACCTGAAACTCCTGTAGACTATAATCAGCAGGGGCAATGAGTTCGGAGAAAGGGCTGACCACCCGCTCTGCCCTTGCCTTCGAATGTGGTCCCAATTTGTTGGCAAATTCCGGATCCGACTTTGGGGGGGGGGGGGGGGGGGGAGGGTCTGGGTGCCGCCGGTACGCCTGTTCAGGGTATCGGTTGGCACTCAGACTTCCCACTCCGACTGGGTAGACCTGTTGTCCAGGAGCAATCCTGGACCCACGTCTAAGTCCCAGGGTGTCGTCCTGGTGTCTCTTTTTCCTAGGCACTGGGTTGACCTGTCACCTAAAAACCTCCAGGCAGACCTGGTGGCTCAAAATTTAACATCTAAAACTTCCCCTAATTTGGCTGAAAATGATTTGGCTCTGCTGGTGAACTTAGAGTTCTATAGATCGGACTTGCATGGGCTTGAAAGTATTAGTTTTTGTATGGGGAGGGACAGATTGAGCGGGTTACCTGATGTGTATGAACAACTTTTACCACAACCGTGTGTGGGAGAAACTTTGTGTTTTAGGCCCCCACGAGACAGCGAACCGTTTGTGCTTGAGGAGGAGAGAGGCTAAGAGAAGGAGGGCACATCAGAAACATCTCCTCCAACGCCTGGGAAACATGGGGGGAAAGCACCGGAGGACATCGTGACGGTGACCGTCCCTGACAAAAATCCACCTTGTCCTTGCTGTGGTACCCGGGTAAACTCTATGTTGGGCCTGATGGAACATCTGAAGGTCTTACATGGGAAAAGGGAGGTTTGTTTTCCATGTGCTAAATGTGGAAAGGAAAATAATAACTATCATAGTGTTGTTTGTCATTTTGCAAAATGCAGGGGACCGGAGACTGCAAAAGCTCCGGCTGGGGAGTGGATCTGTGAGGTATGCAACAGAGACTTTTCAACCAAAATTGGCCTTGGACAGCACAAAAGATTGGCACACCCATCGGTGAGAAACCAAGAAAGGATCGCTGCTTCCCAACCGAAAGAAACATCGAATCGAGGAGCCCACAAAAAATGCTGGTCAAAGGAGGAGGAAGAACTCCTGGTGAGGATGGAGGCTCAATTCGAGGAGCACAAAAACATCAATAAGCTTATTGCAGAACGCATAACCACCAAAACAGCAAAGCAAATCAGCGACAAAAGGAGACTGCTTCCCAAAAAATCAGCGGAAAAAATCCCCCCAAACGAACCTGGAGTGAGCCCCCCAAACGAACCTGGAGTCAGCCCCCCAAACGAACATGGAGTGAGCTACCACACCAGGAGTGCAGCCGGGGGCCTGAGAATGAAACCTGAGATGAGTCATCAAGGTCAGGCAGGAACCCTTGACAATGGACCTGCAAAGAACCATCTGCCAGAGAGGCCAGCGGCAGGAGGGAGGACAAGGGAGAAGATAAGGCGTGGACACCAGGGATCCATCCAGCAGCAGGGAGGGCAGCTGCAGGCCCATTACAGAAGGACACTCGGGGAACGCTTATCAGCTGGGACATGTAACACCTTCCCCCGGGCATTCCAGCAAATCTTGACGGGCCGGGAACTGCAATCTGTGATCAATCAAACAGCCCAGGACTGTTTTGGGTGCCTGGAATCAGTAAGCCAGATAAGAACTGCAACCCGAAATAGGGGAAATAACGGAGCCCAGGAGAAAAAAAAACAAAAAAACGTTTCAAAAATGGAAGAAGGACAGAGCAATCCCAAAAGGTAACTACCTTCGCTTCCAGCATTTATTTCATCTAGTCAGGGGGAAACTGGCCAAAATAATTTTAGAGGACACAGAATGTTTGTCCTGTGATATACCACCCGGAGAAATTGATTCGGTTTTTAAGACAAGATGGGAAACACCTAGCAACTTGGATAGCCTTGGGGACTTTGAAATTGACGGGAAGGCTGACAATACTGCCTTCAGAGCATTAATTACGGCTAAAGAAATTGAAAAGCACGTGCAGGAAATGAGCAAGGGCTCGGCTCCAGGTCCAGACGGGGTCACCCTTGGGGACATCGTAAAGATGGATCCCGGGTACTCCAGGACCACGGAGACTTTCAACTTATGGTTAACATCTGGTAAAATCCTGGATATGGTGAGGGGCTGCAGGACGGTTTTGATCCCCAAGTCGACGAAACCGGAACGTTTAAAAGACAGTAATAACTGGAGGCCTATCACAATCAGTTCCATCTTGTTGAGACTGTTCTCCAGGATTATAACAGCAAGGCTAAGCAAGGCCTGCCCCCTCAACCCAAGGCAAAGAGACTTTATCAGAGCGGCGGGATGCTCTGAAAACCTGAAACTCCTGTAGACTATAATCAGCAGGGGCAATGAGTTCGGAGAAAGGGCTGACCACCCGCTCTGCCCTTGCCTTCGAATGTGGTCCCAATTTGTTGGCAAATTCCGGATCCGACTTTGGGGGGGGGGGGGGGGGGGGGGAGGGTCTGGGTGCCGCCGGTACGCCTGTTCAGGGTATCGGTTGGCACTCAGACTTCCCACTCCGACTGGGTAGACCTGTTGTCCAGGAGCAATCCTGGACCCACGTCTAAGTCCCAGGGCGTCGACCTGGTGTCTCTTTTTCCTAGGCACTGGGTTGACCTGTCACCTAAAAACCTCCAGGCAGACCTGGTGGCTCAAAATTTAACATCTAAAACTTCCCCTAATTTGGCTGAAAATGATTTGGCTCTGCTGGTGAACTTAGAGTTCTATAGATCGGACTTGCATGGGCTTGAAAGTATTAGTTTTTGTATGGGGAGGGACAGATTGAGCGGGTTACCTGATGTGTATGAACAACTTTTACCACAACCGTGTGTGGGAGAAACTTTGTGTTTTAGGCCCCCACGAGACAGCGAACCGTTTGTGCTTGAGGAGGAGAGAGGCTAAGAGAAGGAGGGCACATCAGAAACATCTCCTCCAACGCCTGGGAAACATGGGGGGAAAGCACCGGAGGACATCGTGACGGTGACCGTCCCTGACAAAAATCCACCTTGTCCTTGCTGTGGTACCCGGGTAAACTCTATGTTGGGCCTGATGGAACATCTGAAGGTCTTACATGGGAAAAGGGAGGTTTGTTTTCCATGTGCTAAATGTGGAAAGGAAAATAATAACTATCATAGTGTTGTTTGTCATTTTGCAAAATGCAGGGGACCGGAGACTGCAAAAGCTCCGGCTGGGGAGTGGATCTGTGAGGTATGCAACAGAGACTTTTCAACCAAAATTGGCCTTGGACAGCACAAAAGATTGGCACACCCATCGGTGAGAAACCAAGAAAGGATCGCTGCTTCCCAACCGAAAGAAACATCGAATCGAGGAGCCCACAAAAAATGCTGGTCAAAGGAGGAGGAAGAACTCCTGGTGAGGATGGAGGCTCAATTCGAGGAGCACAAAAACATCAATAAGCTTATTGCAGAACGCATAACCACCAAAACAGCAAAGCAAATCAGCGACAAAAGGAGACTGCTTCCCAAAAAATCAGCGGAAAAAATCCCCCCAAACGAACCTGGAGTGAGCCCCCCAAACGAACCTGGAGTCAGCCCCCCAAACGAACATGGAGTGAGCTACCACACCAGGAGTGCAGCCGGGGGCCTGAGAATGAAACCTGAGATGAGTCATCAAGGTCAGGCAGGAACCCTTGACAATGGACCTGGAAAGAACCATCTGCCAGAGAGGCCAGCGGCAGGAGGGAGGACAAGGGAGAAGATAAGGCGCGGACACGAGGGATCCATCCAGCAGCAGGGAGGGCAGCTGCAGGCCCATTACAGAAGGACACTCGGGGAACGCTTATCAGCTGGGACATGTAACACCTTCCCCCGGGCATTCCAGCAAATCTTGACGGGCCGGGAACTGCAATCTGTGATCAATCAAACAGCCCAGGACTGTTTTGGGTGCCTGGAATCAGTAAGCCAGATAAGAACTGCAACCCGAAATAGGGGAAATAACGGAGCCCAGGAGAAAAAAAAACAAAAAAACGTTTCAAAAATGGAAGAAGGACAGAGCAATCCCAAAAGGTAACTACCTTCGCTTCCAGCATTTATTTCATCTAGTCAGGGGGAAACTGGCCAAAATAATTTTAGAGGACACAGAATGTTTGTCCTGTGATATACCACCCGGAGAAATTGATTCGGTTTTTAAGACAAGATGGGAAACACCTAGCAACTTGGATAGCCTTGGGGACTTTGAAATTGACGGGAAGGCTGACAATACTGCCTTCAGAGCATTAATTACGGCTAAAGAAATTGAAAAGCACGTGCAGGAAATGAGCAAGGGCTCGGCTCCAGGTCCAGACGGGGTCACCCTTGGGGACATCGTAAAGATGGATCCCGGGTACTCCAGGACCACGGAGACTTTCAACTTATGGTTAACATCTGGTAAAATCCTGGATATGGTGAGGGGCTGCAGGACGGTTTTGATCCCCAAGTCGACGAAACCGGAACGTTTAAAAGACAGTAATAACTGGAGGCCTATCACAATCAGTTCCATCTTGTTGAGACTGTTCTCCAGGATTATAACAGCAAGGCTAAGCAAGGCCTGCCCCCTCAACCCAAGGCAAAGAGACTTTATCAGAGCGGCGGGATGCTCTGAAAACCTGAAACTCCTGTAGACTATAATCAGCAGGGGCAATGAGTTCGGAGAAAGGGCTGACCACCCGCTCTGCCCTTGCCTTCGAATGTGGTCCCAATTTGTTGGCAAATTCCGGATCCGACTTTGGGGGGGGGGGGGGGGGGGGGGAGGGTCTGGGTGCCGCCGGTACGCCTGTTCAGGGTATCGGTTGGCACTCAGACTTCCCACTCCGACTGGGTAGACCTGTTGTCCAGGAGCAATCCTGGACCCACGTCTAAGTCCCAGGGCGTCGACCTGGTGTCTCTTTTTCCTAGGCACTGGGTTGACCTGTCACCTAAAAACCTCCAGGCAGACCTGGTGGCTCAAAATTTAACATCTAAAACTTCCCCTAATTTGGCTGAAAATGATTTGGCTCTGCTGGTGAACTTAGAGTTCTATAGATCGGACTTGCATGGGCTTGAAAGTATTAGTTTTTGTATGGGGAGGGACAGATTGAGCGGGTTACCTGATGTGTATGAACAACTTTTACCACAACCGTGTGTGGGAGAAACTTTGTGTTTTAGGCCCCCACGAGACAGCGAACCGTTTGTGCTTGAGGAGGAGAGAGGCTAAGAGAAGGAGGGCACATCAGAAACATCTCCTCCAACGCCTGGGAAACATGGGGGGAAAGCACCGGAGGACATCGTGACGGTGACCGTCCCTGACAAAAATCCACCTTGTCCTTGCTGTGGTACCCGGGTAAACTCTATGTTGGGCCTGATGGAACATCTGAAGGTCTTACATGGGAAAAGGGAGGTTTGTTTTCCATGTGCTAAATGTGGAAAGGAAAATAATAACTATCATAGTGTTGTTTGTCATTTTGCAAAATGCAGGGGACCGGAGACTGCAAAAGCTCCGGCTGGGGAGTGGATCTGTGAGGTATGCAACAGAGACTTTTCAACCAAAATTGGCCTTGGACAGCACAAAAGATTGGCACACCCATCGGTGAGAAACCAAGAAAGGATCGCTGCTTCCCAACCGAAAGAAACATCGAATCGAGGAGCCCACAAAAAATGCTGGTCAAAGGAGGAGGAAGAACTCCTGGTGAGGATGGAGGCTCAATTCGAGGAGCACAAAAACATCAATAAGCTTATTGCAGAACGCATAACCACCAAAACAGCAAAGCAAATCAGCGACAAAAGGAGACTGCTTCCCAAAAAATCAGCGGAAAAAATCCCCCCAAACGAACCTGGAGTGAGCCCCCCAAACGAACCTGGAGTCAGCCCCCCAAACGAACATGGAGTGAGCTACCACACCAGGAGTGCAGCCGGGGGCCTGAGAATGAAACCTGAGATGAGTCATCAAGGTCAGGCAGGAACCCTTGACAATGGACCTGCAAAGAACCATCTGCCAGAGAGGCCAGCGGCAGGAGGGAGGACAAGGGAGAAGATAAGGCGCGGACACCAGGGATCCATCCAGCAGCAGGGAGGGCAGCTGCAGGCCCATTACAGAAGGACACTCGGGGAACGCTTATCAGCTGGGACATGTAACACCTTCCCCCGGGCATTCCAGCAAATCTTGACGGGCCGGGAACTGCAATCTGTGATCAATCAAACAGCCCAGGACTGTTTTGGGTGCCTGGAATCAATAAGCCAGATAAGAACTGCAACCCGAAATAGGGGAAATAACGGAGCCCAGGAGAAAAAAAAACAAAAAAACGTTTCAAAAATGGAAGAAGGACAGAGCAATCCCAAAAGGTAACTACCTTCGCTTCCAGCATTTATTTCATCTAGTCAGGGGGAAACTGGCCAAAATAATTTTAGAGGACACAGAATGTTTGTCCTGTGATATACCACCCGGAGAAATTGATTCGGTTTTTAAGACAAGATGGGAAACACCTAGCAACTTGGATAGCCTTGGGGACTTTGAAATTGACGGGAAGGCTGACAATACTGCCTTCAGAGCATTAATTACGGCTAAAGAAATTGAAAAGCACGTGCAGGAAATGAGCAAGGGCTCGGCTCCAGGTCCAGACGGGGTCACCCTTGGGGACATCGTAAAGATGGATCCCGGGTACTCCAGGACCACGGAGACTTTCAACTTATGGTTAACATCTGGTAAAATCCTGGATATGGTGAGGGGCTGCAGGACGGTTTTGATCCCCAAGTCGACGAAACCAGAACGTTTAAAAGACAGTAATAACTGGAGGCCTATCACAATCAGTTCCATCTTGTTGAGACTGTTCTCCAGGATTATAACAGCAAGGCTAAGCAAGGCCTGCCCCCTCAACCCAAGGCAAAGAGACTTTATCAGAGCGGCGGGATGCTCTGAAAACCTGAAACTCCTGTAGACTATAATCAGCAGGGGCAATGAGTTCGGAGAAAGGGCTGACCACCCGCTCTGCCCTTGCCTTCGAATGTGGTCCCAATTTGTTGGCAAATTCCGGATCCGACTTTGGGGGGGGGGGGGGGGGGGGGGAGGGTCTGGGTGCCGCCGGTACGCCTGTTCAGGGTATCGGTTGGCACTCAGACTTCCCACTCCGACTGGGTAGACCTGTTGTCCAGGAGCAATCCTGGACCCACGTCTAAGTCCCAGGGCGTCGACCTGGTGTCTCTTTTTCCTAGGCACTGGGTTGACCTGTCACCTAAAAACCTCCAGGCAGACCTGGTGGCTCAAAATTTAACATCTAAAACTTCCCCTAATTTGGCTGAAAATGATTTGGCTCTGCTGGTGAACTTAGAGTTCTATAGATCGGACTTGCATGGGCTTGAAAGTATTAGTTTTTGTATGGGGAGGGACAGATTGAGCGGGTTACCTGATGTGTATGAACAACTTTTACCACAACCGTGTGTGGGAGAAACTTTGTGTTTTAGGCCCCCACGAGACAGCGAACCGTTTGTACTTGAGGAGGAGAGAGGCTAAGAGAAGGAGGGCACATCAGAAACATCTCCTCCAACGCCTGGGAAACATGGGGGGAAAGCACCGGAGGACATCGTGACGGTGACCGTCCCTGACAAAAATCCACCTTGTCCTTGCTGTGGTACCCGGGTAAACTCTATGTTGGGCCTGATGGAACATCTGAAGGTCTTACATGGGAAAAGGGAGGTTTGTTTTCCATGTGCTAAATGTGGAAAGGAAAATAATAACTATCATAGTGTTGTTTGTCATTTTGCAAAATGCAGGGGACCGGAGACTGCAAAAGCTCCGGCTGGGGAGTGGATCTGTGAGGTATGCAACAGAGACTTTTCAACCAAAATTGGCCTTGGACAGCACAAAAGATTGGCACACCCATCGGTGAGAAACCAAGAAAGGATCGCTGCTTCCCAACCGAAAGAAACATCGAATCGAGGAGCCCACAAAAAATGCTGGTCAAAGGAGGAGGAAGAACTCCTGGTGAGGATGGAGGCTCAATTCGAGGAGCACAAAAACATCAATAAGCTTATTGCAGAACGCATAACCACCAAAACAGCAAAGCAAATCAGCGACAAAAGGAGACTGCTTCCCAAAAAATCAGCGGAAAAAATCCCCCCAAACGAACCTGGAGTGAGCCCCCCAAACGAACCTGGAGTCAGCCCCCCAAACGAACATGGAGTGAGCTACCACACCAGGAGTGCAGCCGGGGGCCTGAGAATGAAACCTGAGATGAGTCATCAAGGTCAGGCAGGAACCCTTGACAATGGACCTGCAAAGAACCATCTGCCAGAGAGGCCAGCGGCAGGAGGGAGGACAAGGGAGAAGATAAGGCGTGGACACCAGGGATCCATCCAGCAGCAGGGAGGGCAGCTGCAGGCCCATTACAGAAGGACACTCGGGGAACGCTTATCAGCTGGGACATGTAACACCTTCCCCCGGGCATTCCAGCAAATCTTGACGGGCCGGGAACTGCAATCTGTGATCAATCAAACAGCCCAGGACTGTTTTGGGTGCCTGGAATCAGTAAGCCAGATAAGAACTGCAACCCGAAATAGGGGAAATAACGGAGCCCAGGAGAAAAAAAAACAAAAAAACGTTTCAAAAATGGAAGAAGGACAGAGCAATCCCAAAAGGTAACTACCTTCGCTTCCAGCATTTATTTCATCTAGTCAGGGGGAAACTGGCCAAAATAATTTTAGAGGACACAGAATGTTTGTCCTGTGATATACCACCCGGAGAAATTGATTCGGTTTTTAAGACAAGATGGGAAACACCTAGCAACTTGGATAGCCTTGGGGACTTTGAAATTGACGGGAAGGCTGACAATACTGCCTTCAGAGCATTAATTACGGCTAAAGAAATTGAAAAGCACGTGCAGGAAATGAGCAAGGGCTAGGCTCCGGGTCCAGACGGGGTCACCCTTGGGGACATCGTAAAGATGGATCCCGGGTACTCCAGGACCACGGAGACTTTCAACTATTGGTTAACATCTGGTAAAATCCGGGACATGGTGAGGGGCTGCAGGATGGTTTTGATCCCCAAATCGACGAAACCGGAACGTTTAAAAGACAGTAATAACTGGAGGCCTATCACAATCAGTTCCATCTTGTTGAGACTGTTCTCCAGGATTATAACAGCAAGGCTAAGCAAGGCCTGCCCCCTCAACCCAAGGCAAAGAGACTTTATCAGAGCGGCGGGATGCTCTGAAAACCTGAAACTCCTGTAGACTATAATCAGCAGGGGCAATGAGTTCGGAGAAAGGGCTGACCACCCGCTCTGCCCTTGCCTTCGAATGTGGTCCCAATTTGTTGGCAAATTCCGGATCCGACTTTGGGGGGGGGGGGGGGGGGGGAGGGTCTGGGTGCCGCCGGTACGCCTGTTCAGGGTATCGGTTGGCACTCAGACTTCCCACTCCGACTGGGTAGACCTGTTGTCCAGGAGCAATCCTGGACCCACGTCTAAGTCCCAGGGTGTCGTCCTGGTGTCTCTTTTTCCTAGGCACTGGGTTGACCTGTCACCTAAAAACCTCCAGGCAGACCTGGTGGCTCAAAATTTAACATCTAAAACTTCCCCTAATTTGGCTGAAAATGATTTGGCTCTGCTGGTGAACTTAGAGTTCTATAGATCGGACTTGCATGGGCTTGAAAGTATTAGTTTTTGTATGGGGAGGGACAGATTGAGCGGGTTACCTGATGTGTATGAACAACTTTTACCACAACCGTGTGTGGGAGAAACTTTGTGTTTTAGGCCCCCACGAGACAGCGAACCGTTTGTGCTTGAGGAGGAGAGAGGCTAAGAGAAGGAGGGCACATCAGAAACATCTCCTCCAACGCCTGGGAAACATGGGGGGAAAGCACCGGAGGACATCGTGACGGTGACCGTCCCTGACAAAAATCCACCTTGTCCTTGCTGTGGTACCCGGGTAAACTCTATGTTGGGCCTGATGGAACATCTGAAGGTCTTACATGGGAAAAGGGAGGTTTGTTTTCCATGTGCTAAATGTGGAAAGGAAAATAATAACTATCATAGTGTTGTTTGTCATTTTGCAAAATGCAGGGGACCGGAGACTGCAAAAGCTCCGGCTGGGGAGTGGATCTGTGAGGTATGCAACAGAGACTTTTCAACCAAAATTGGCCTTGGACAGCACAAAAGATTGGCACACCCATCGGTGAGAAACCAAGAAAGGATCGCTGCTTCCCAACCGAAAGAAACATCGAATCGAGGAGCCCACAAAAAATGCTGGTCAAAGGAGGAGGAAGAACTCCTGGTGAGGATGGAGGCTCAATTCGAGGAGCACAAAAACATCAATAAGCTTATTGCAGAACGCATAACCACCAAAACAGCAAAGCAAATCAGCGACAAAAGGAGACTGCTTCCCAAAAAATCAGCGGAAAAAATCCCCCCAAACGAACCTGGAGTGAGCCCCCCAAACGAACCTGGAGTCAGCCCCCCAAACGAACATGGAGTGAGCTACCACACCAGGAGTGCAGCCGGGGGCCTGAGAATGAAACCTGAGATGAGTCATCAAGGTCAGGCAGGAACCCTTGACAATGGACCTGCAAAGAACCATCTGCCAGAGAGGCCAGCGGCAGGAGGGAGGACAAGGGAGAAGATAAGGCGTGGACACCAGGGATCCATCCAGCAGCAGGGAGGGCAGCTGCAGGCCCATTACAGAAGGACACTCGGGGAACGCTTATCAGCTGGGACATGTAACACCTTCCCCCGGGCATTCCAGCAAATCTTGACGGGCCGGGAACTGCAATCTGTGATCAATCAAACAGCCCAGGACTGTTTTGGGTGCCTGGAATCAGTAAGCCAGATAAGAACTGCAACCCGAAATAGGGGAAATAACGGAGCCCAGGAGAAAAAAAAACAAAAAAACGTTTCAAAAATGGAAGAAGGACAGAGCAATCCCAAAAGGTAACTACCTTCGCTTCCAGCATTTATTTCATCTAGTCAGGGGGAAACTGGCCAAAATAATTTTAGAGGACACAGAATGTTTGTCCTGTGATATACCACCCGGAGAAATTGATTCGGTTTTTAAGACAAGATGGGAAACACCTAGCAACTTGGATAGCCTTGGGGACTTTGAAATTGACGGGAAGGCTGACAATACTGCCTTCAGAGCATTAATTACGGCTAAAGAAATTGAAAAGCACGTGCAGGAAATGAGCAAGGGCTCGGCTCCAGGTCCAGACGGGGTCACCCTTGGGGACATCGTAAAGATGGATCCCGGGTACTCCAGGACCACGGAGACTTTCAACTTATGGTTAACATCTGGTAAAATCCTGGATATGGTGAGGGGCTGCAGGACGGTTTTGATCCCCAAGTCGACGAAACCGGAACGTTTAAAAGACAGTAATAACTGGAGGCCTATCACAATCAGTTCCATCTTGTTGAGACTGTTCTCCAGGATTATAACAGCAAGGCTAAGCAAGGCCTGCCCCCTCAACCCAAGGCAAAGAGACTTTATCAGAGCGGCGGGATGCTCTGAAAACCTGAAACTCCTGTAGACTATAATCAGCAGGGGCAATGAGTTCGGAGAAAGGGCTGACCACCCGCTCTGCCCTTGCCTTCGAATGTGGTCCCAATTTGTTGGCAAATTCCGGATCCGACTTTGGGGGGGGGGGGGGGGGGGGGAGGGTCTGGGTGCCGCCGGTACGCCTGTTCAGGGTATCGGTTGGCACTCAGACTTCCCACTCCGACTGGGTAGACCTGTTGTCCAGGAGCAATCCTGGACCCACGTCTAAGTCCCAGGGCGTCGACCTGGTGTCTCTTTTTCCTAGGCACTGGGTTGACCTGTCACCTAAAAACCTCCAGGCAGACCTGGTGGCTCAAAATTTAACATCTAAAACTTCCCCTAATTTGGCTGAAAATGATTTGGCTCTGCTGGTGAACTTAGAGTTCTATAGATCGGACTTGCATGGGCTTGAAAGTATTAGTTTTTGTATGGGGAGGGACAGATTGAGCGGGTTACCTGATGTGTATGAACAACTTTTACCACAACCGTGTGTGGGAGAAACTTTGTGTTTTAGGCCCCCACGAGACAGCGAACCGTTTGTGCTTGAGGAGGAGAGAGGCTAAGAGAAGGAGGGCACATCAGAAACATCTCCTCCAACGCCTGGGAAACATGGGGGGAAAGCACCGGAGGACATCGTGACGGTGACCGTCCCTGACAAAAATCCACCTTGTCCTTGCTGTGGTACCCGGGTAAACTCTATGTTGGGCCTGATGGAACATCTGAAGGTCTTACATGGGAAAAGGGAGGTTTGTTTTCCATGTGCTAAATGTGGAAAGGAAAATAATAACTATCATAGTGTTGTTTGTCATTTTGCAAAATGCAGGGGACCGGAGACTGCAAAAGCTCCGGCTGGGGAGTGGATCTGTGAGGTATGCAACAGAGACTTTTCAACCAAAATTGGCCTTGGACAGCACAAAAGATTGGCACACCCATCGGTGAGAAACCAAGAAAGGATCGCTGCTTCCCAACCGAAAGAAACATCGAATCGAGGAGCCCACAAAAAATGCTGGTCAAAGGAGGAGGAAGAACTCCTGGTGAGGATGGAGGCTCAATTCGAGGAGCACAAAAACATCAATAAGCTTATTGCAAAACGCATAACCACCAAAACAGCAAAGCAAATCAGCGACAAAAGGAGACTGCTTCCCAAAAAATCAGCGGAAAAAATCCCCCCAAACGAACCTGGAGTGAGCCCCCCAAACGAACCTGGAGTCAGCCCCCCAAACGAACATGGAGTGAGCTACCACACCAGGAGTGCAGCCGGGGGCCTGAGAATGAAACCTGAGATGAGTCATCAAGGTCAGGCAGGAACCCTTGACAATGGACCTGCAAAGAACCATCTGCCAGAGAGGCCAGCGGCAGGAGGGAGGACAAGGGAGAAGATAAGGCGTGGACACCAGGGATCCATCCAGCAGCAGGGAGGGCAGCTGCAGGCCCATTACAGAAGGACACTCGGGGAACGCTTATCAGCTGGGACATGTAACACCTTCCCCCGGGCATTCCAGCAAATCTTGACGGGCCGGGAACTGCAATCTGTGATCAATCAAACAGCCCAGGACTGTTTTGGGTGCCTGGAATCAGTAAGCCAGATAAGAACTGCAACCCGAAATAGGGGAAATAACGGAGCCCAGGAGAAAAAAAAACAAAAAAACGTTTCAAAAATGGAAGAAGGACAGAGCAATCCCAAAAGGTAACTACCTTCGCTTCCAGCATTTATTTCATCTAGTCAGGGGGAAACTGGCCAAAATAATTTTAGAGGACACAGAATGTTTGTCCTGTGATATACCACCCGGAGAAATTGATTCGGTTTTTAAGACAAGATGGGAAACACCTAGCAACTTGGATAGCCTTGGGGACTTTGAAATTGACGGGAAGGCTGACAATACTGCCTTCAGAGCATTAATTACGGCTAAAGAAATTGAAAAGCACGTGCAGGAAATGAGCAAGGGCTCGGCTCCAGGTCCAGACGGGGTCACCCTTGGGGACATCGTAAAGATGGATCCCGGGTACTCCAGGACCACGGAGACTTTCAACTTATGGTTAACATCTGGTAAAATCCTGGATATGGTGAGGGGCTGCAGGACGGTTTTGATCCCCAAGTCGACGAAACCGGAACGTTTAAAAGACAGTAATAACTGGAGGCCTATCACAATCAGTTCCATCTTGTTGAGACTGTTCTCCAGGATTATAACAGCAAGGCTAAGCAAGGCCTGCCCCCTCAACCCAAGGCAAAGAGGCTTTATCAGAGCGGCGGGATGCTCTGAAAACCTGAAACTCCTGTAGACTATAATCAGCAGGGGCAATGAGTTCGGAGAAAGGGCTGACCACCCGCTCTGCCCTTGCCTTCGAATGTGGTCCCAATTTGTTGGCAAATTCCGGATCCGACTTTGGGGGGGGGGGGGGGGGGGGGAGGGTCTGGGTGCCGCCGGTACGCCTGTTCAGGGTATCGGTTGGCACTCAGACTTCCCACTCCGACTGGGTAGACCTGTTGTCCAGGAGCAATCCTGGACCCACGTCTAAGTCCCAGGGCGTCGACCTGGTGTCTCTTTTTCCTAGGCACTGGGTTGACCTGTCACCTAAAAACCTCCAGGCAGACCTGGTGGCTCAAAATTTAACATCTAAAACTTCCCCTAATTTGGCTGAAAATGATTTGGCTCTGCTGGTGAACTTAGAGTTCTATAGATCGGACTTGCATGGGCTTGAAAGTATTAGTTTTTGTATGGGGAGGGACAGATTGAGCGGGTTACCTGATGTGTATGAACAACTTTTACCACAACCGTGTGTGGGAGAAACTTTGTGTTTTAGGCCCCCACGAGACAGCGAACCGTTTGTGCTTGAGGAGGAGAGAGGCTAAGAGAAGGAGGGCACATCAGAAACATCTCCTCCAACGCCTGGGAAACATGGGGGGAAAGCACCGGAGGACATCGTGACGGTGACCGTCCCTGACAAAAATCCACCTTGTCCTTGCTGTGGTACCCGGGTAAACTCTATGTTGGGCCTGATGGAACATCTGAAGGTCTTACATGGGAAAAGGGAGGTTTGTTTTCCATGTGCTAAATGTGGAAAGGAAAATAATAACTATCATAGTGTTGTTTGTCATTTTGCAAAATGCAGGGGACCGGAGACTGCAAAAGCTCCGGCTGGGGAGTGGATCTGTGAGGTATGCAACAGAGACTTTTCAACCAAAATTGGCCTTGGACAGCACAAAAGATTGGCACACCCATCGGTGAGAAACCAAGAAAGGATCGCTGCTTCCCAACCGAAAGAAACATCGAATCGAGGAGCCCACAAAAAATGCTGGTCAAAGGAGGAGGAAGAACTCCTGGTGAGGATGGAGGCTCAATTCGAGGAGCACAAAAACATCAATAAGCTTATTGCAGAACGCATAACCACCAAAACAGCAAAGCAAATCAGCGACAAAAGGAGACTGCTTCCCAAAAAATCAGCGGAAAAAATCCCCCCAAACGAACCTGGAGTGAGCCCCCCAAACGAACCTGGAGTCAGCCCCCCAAACGAACATGGAGTGAGCTACCACACCAGGAGTGCAGCCGGGGGCCTGAGAATGAAACCTGAGATGAGTCATCAAGGTCAGGCAGGAACCCTTGACAATGGACCTGGAAAGAACCATCTGCCAGAGAGGCCAGCGGCAGGAGGGAGGACAAGGGAGAAGATAAGGCGCGGACACGAGGGATCCATCCAGCAGCAGGGAGGGCAGCTGCAGGCCCATTACAGAAGGACACTCGGGGAACGCTTATCAGCTGGGACATGTAACACCTTCCCCCGGGCATTCCAGCAAATCTTGACGGGCCGGGAACTGCAATCTGTGATCAATCAAACAGCCCAGGACTGTTTTGGGTGCCTGGAATCAATAAGCCAGATAAGAACTGCAACCCGAAATAGGGGAAATAACGGAGCCCAGGAGAAAAAAAAACAAAAAAAACGTTTCAAAAATGGAAGAAGGACAGAGCAATCCCAAAAGGTAACTACCTTCGCTTCCAGCATTTATTTCATCTAGTCAGGGGGAAACTGGCCAAAATAATTTTAGAGGACACAGAATGTTTGTCCTGTGATATACCACCCGGAGAAATTGATTCGGTTTTTAAGACAAGATGGGAAACACCTAGCAACTTGGATAGCCTTGGGGACTTTGAAATTGACGGGAAGGCTGACAATACTGCCTTCAGAGCATTAATTACGGCTAAAGAAATTGAAAAGCACGTGCAGGAAATGAGCAAGGGCTCGGCTCCAGGTCCAGACGGGGTCACCCTTGGGGACATCGTAAAGATGGATCCCGGGTACTCCAGGACCACGGAGACTTTCAACTTATGGTTAACATCTGGTAAAATCCTGGATATGGTGAGGGGCTGCAGGACGGTTTTCATCCCCAAGTCGACGAAACCGGAACGTTTAAAAGACAGTAATAACTGGAGGCCTATCACAATCAGTTCCATCTTGTTGAGACTGTTCTCCAGGATTATAACAGCAAGGCTAAGCAAGGCCTGCCCCCTCAACCCAAGGCAAAGAGACTTTATCAGAGCGGCGGGATGCTCTGAAAACCTGAAACTCCTGTAGACTATAATCAGCAGGGGCAATGAGTTCGGAGAAAGGGCTGACCACCCGCTCTGCCCTTGCCTTCGAATGTGGTCCCAATTTGTTGGCAAATTCCGGATCCGACTTTGGGGGGGGGGGGGGGGGGAGGGTCTGGGTGCCGCCGGTACGCCTGTTCAGGGTATCGGTTGGCACTCAGACTTCCCACTCCGACTGGGTAGACCTGTTGTCCAGGAGCAATCCTGGACCCACGTCTAAGTCCCAGGGCGTCGACCTGGTGTCTCTTTTTCCTAGGCACTGGGTTGACCTGTCACCTAAAAACCTCCAGGCAGACCTGGTGGCTCAAAATTTAACATCTAAAACTTCCCCTAATTTGGCTGAAAATGATTTGGCTCTGCTGGTGAACTTAGAGTTCTATAGATCGGACTTGCATGGGCTTGAAAGTATTAGTTTTTGTATGGGGAGGGACAGATTGAGCGGGTTACCTGATGTGTATGAACAACTTTTACCACAACCGTGTGTGGGAGAAACTTTGTGTTTTAGGCCCCCACGAGACAGCGAACCGTTTGTGCTTGAGGAGGAGAGAGGCTAAGAGAAGGAGGGCACATCAGAAACATCTCCTCCAACGCCTGGGAAACATGGGGGGAAAGCACCGGAGGACATCGTGACGGTGACCGTCCTGACAAAAATCCACCTTGTCCTTGCTGTGGTACCCGGGTAAACTCTATGTTGGGCCTGATGGAACATCTGAAGGTCTTACATGGGAAAAGGGAGGTTTGTTTTCCATGTGCTAAATGTGGAAAGGAAAATAATAACTATCATAGTGTTGTTTGTCATTTTGCAAAATGCAGGGGACCGGAGACTGCAAAAAGCTCCGGCTGGGGAGTGGATCTGTGAGGTATGCAACAGAGACTTTTCAACCAAAATTGGCCTTGGACAGCACAAAAGATTGGCACACCCATCGGTGAGAAACCAAGAAAGGATCGCTGCTTCCCAACCGAAAGAAACATCGAATCGAGGAGCCCACAAAAAATGCTGGTCAAAGGAGGAGGAAGAACTCCTGGTGAGGATGGAGGCTCAATTCGAGGAGCACAAAAACATCAATAAGCTTATTGCAGAACGCATAACCACCAAAACAGCAAAGCAAATCAGCGACAAAAGGAGACTGCTTCCCAAAAAATCAGCGGAAAAAATCCCCCCAAACGAACCTGGAGTGAGCCCCCCAAACGAACCTGGAGTCAGCCCCCCAAACGAACATGGAGTGAGCTACCACACCAGGAGTGCAGCCGGGGGCCTGAGAATGAAACCTGAGATGAGTCATCAAGGTCAGGCAGGAACCCTTGACAATGGACCTGCAAAGAACCATCTGCCAGAGAGGCCAGCGGCAGGAGGGAGGACAAGGGAGAAGATAAGGCGCGGACAGCAGGGATCCATCCAGCAGCAGGGAGGGCAGCTGCAGGCCCATTACAGAAGGACACTCGGGGAATGCTTATCAGCTGGGACATGGAACACCTTCCCCCGGGCATTCCAGCAAATCTTGAAGGGCCGGGAACTGCAATCTGTGATCAATCAAACAGCCCAGGACTGTTTTGGGTGCCTGGAATCAATAAGCCAGATAAGAACTGCAACCCGAAATAGGGGAAATAACGGAGCCCAGGAGAAAAAAAAACAAAAATAACATTTCAAAAATGGAAGAAGGACAGAGCAATCCCAAAAGGTAACTACCTTCGCTTCCAGCATTTATTTCATCTAGTCAGGGGGAAACTGGCCAAAATAATTTTAGAGGACACAGAATGTTTGTCCTGTGATATACCACCCGGAGAAATTGATTCGGTTTTTAAGACAAGATGGGAAACACCTAGCAACTTGGATAGCCTTGGGGACTTTGAAATTGACGGGAAGGCTGACAATACTGCCTTCAGAGCATTAATTACGGCTAAAGAAATTGAAAAGCACGTGCAGGAAATGAGCAAGGGCTCGGCTCCGGGTCCAGACGGGGTCACCCTTGGGGACATCGTAAAGATGGATCCCGGGTACTCCAGGACCACGGAGACTTTCAACTTATGGTTAACATCTGGTAAAATCCTGGATATGGTGAGGGGCTGCAGGACGGTTTTGATCCCCAAATCGACGAAACCGGAACGTTTAAAAGACAGTAATAACTGGAGGCCTATCACAACCAGTTCCATCTTGTTGAGACTGTTCTCCAGGATTGTAACAGCAAGGCTAAGCAAGGCCTGCCCCCTCAACCCAAGGCAAAGAGGCTTTATCAGAGCGGCGGGATGCTCTGAAAACCTGAAACTCCTGTAGACTATAATCAGCAGGGGCAATGAGTTCGGAGAAAGGGCTGACCACCCGCTCTGCCCTTGCCTTCGAATGTGGTCCCAATTTGTTGGCAAATTCCGGATCCGACTTTGGGGGGGGGGGGGGGGAAGGGTCTGGGGGCCGCCGGTACGCCTGTTCAGGGTATCGGTTGGCACTCAGACTTCCCACTCCGACTGGGTAGACCTGTTGTCCAGGAGCAATCCTGGACCCACGTCTAAGTCCCAGGGCGTCGACCTGGTGTCTCTTTTTCCTAGGCACTGGGTTGACCTGTCACCTAAAAACCTCCAGGCAGACCTGGTGGCTCAAAATTTAACATCTAAAACTTCCCCTAATTTGGCTGAAAATGATTTGGCTCTGCTGGTGAACTTAGAGTTCTATAGATCGGACTTGCATGGGCTTGAAAGTATTAGATTTTGTATGGGGAGGGACAGATTGAGCAGGTTACCTGATGTGTATGAACAACTTTTACCACAACCGTGTGTGGGAGAAACTTTGTGTTTTAGGCCCCCACGAGACAGCGAACCGTTTGTGCTTGAGGAGGAGAGAGGCTAAGAGAAGGAGGGCACATCAGAAACATCTCCTCCAACGCCTGGGAAACATGGGGGGAAAGCACCGGAGGACATCGTGACGGTGACCGTCCCTGACAAAAATCCACCTTGTCCTTGCTGTGGTACCCGGGTAAACTCTATGTTGGGCCTGATCGAACATCTGAAGGTCTTACATGGGAAAAGGGAGGTTTGTTTTCCATGTGCTAAATGTGGAAAGGAAAAGAATAACTATCATAGTGTTGTTTGTCATTTTGCAAAATGCAGGGGACCGGAGACTGCAAAAGCTCCGGCTGGGGAGTGGATCTGTGAGGTATGCAACAGAGACTTTTCAACCAAAATTGGCCTTGGACAGCACAAAAGATTGGCACACCCATCGGTGAGAAACCAAGAAAGGATCGCTGCTTCCCAACCGAAAGAAACATCGAATCGAGGAGCCCACAAAAAATGCTGGTCAAAGGAGGAGGAAGAACTCCTGGTGAGGATGGAGGCTCAATTCGAGGAGCACAAAAACATCAATAAGCTTATTGCAGAACGCATAACCACCAAAACAGCAAAGCAAATCAGCGACAAAAGGAGACTGCTTCCCAAAAAATCAGCGGAAAAAATCCCCCCAAACGAACCTGGAGTGAGCCCCCCAAACGAACCTGGAGTCAGCCCCCCAAACGAACATGGAGTGAGCTACCACACCAGGAGTGCAGCCGGGGGCCTGAGAATGAAACCTGAGATGAGTCATCAAGGTCAGGCAGGAACCCTTGACAATGGACCTGGAAAGAACCATCTGCCAGAGAGGCCAGCGGCAGGAGGGAGGACAAGGGAGAAGATAAGGCGCGGACAGCAGGAATCCATCCAGCAGCAGGGAGGGCAGCTGCAGGCCCATTACAGAAGGACACTCGGGGAACGCTTATCAGCTGGGACATGGAACACCTTCCCCCAGGCATTCCAGCAAATCTTGAAGGGCCGGGAACTGCAATCTGTGATCAATCAAACAGCCCAGGACTGTTTTTGGGTGCCTGGAATCAATAAGCCAGATAAGAACTGCAACCCGAAATAGGGGAAATAACGGAGCCCAGGAGAAAAAAAAACAAAAAAACATTTCAAAAATGGAAGAAGGACAGAGCAATCCCAAAAGGTAACTACCTTCGCTTCCAGCATTTATTTCATCTAGTCAGGGGGAAACTGGCCAAAATAATTTTAGAGGACACAGAATGTTTGTCCTGTGATATACCACCCGGAGAAATTGATTCGGTTTTTAAGACAAGATGGGAAACACCTAGCAACTTGGATAGCCTTGGGGACTTTGAAATTGACGGGAAGGCTGACAATACTGCCTTCAGAGCATTAATTACGGCTAAAGAAATTGAAAAGCACGTGCAGGAAATGAGCAAGGGCTCGGCTCCAGGTCCAGACGGGGTCACCCTTGGGGACATCGTAAAGATGGATCCCGGGTACTCCAGGACCACGGAGACTTTCAACTTATGGTTAACATCTGGTAAAATCCTGGATATGGTGAGGGGCTGCAGGACGGTTTTGATCCCCAAGTCGACGAAACCGGAACGTTTAAAAGACAGTAATAACTGGAGGCCTATCACAACCAGTTCCATCTTGTTGAGACTGTTCTCCAGGATTATAACAGCAAGGCTAAGCAAGGCCTGCCCCCTCAACCCAAGGCAAAGAGACTTTATCAGAGCGGCGGGATGCTCTGAAAACCTGAAACTCCTGTAGACTATAATCAGCAGGGGCAATGAGTTCGGAGAAAGGGCTGACCACCCGCTCTGCCCTTGCCTTCGAATGTGGTCCCAATTTGTTGGCAAATTCCGGATCCGACTTTGGGGGGGGGGGGGGGGGGAGAGGGTCTGGGTGCCGCCGGTACGCCTGTTCAGGGTATCGGTTGGCACTCAGACTTCCCACTCCGACTGGGTAGACCTGTTGTCCAGGAGCAATCCTGGACCCACGTCTAAGTCCCAGGGTGTCGACCTGGTGTCTCTTTTTCCTAGGCACTGGGTTGACCTGTCACCTAAAAACCTCCAGGCAGACCTGGTGGCTCAAAATTTAACATCTAAAACTTCCCCTAATTTGGCTGAAAATGATTTGGCTCTGCTGGTGAACTTAGAGTTCTATAGATCGGACTTGCATGGGCTTGAAAGTATTAGATTTTGTATGGGGAGGGACAGATTGAGCGGGTTACCTGATGTGTATGAACAACTTTTACCACAACCGTGTGTGGGAGAAACTTTGTGTTTTAGGCCCCCACGAGACAGCGAACCGTTTGTGCTTGAGGAGGAGAGAGGCTAAGAGAAGGAGGGCACATCAGAAACATCTCCTCCAACGCCTGGGAAACATGGGGGGAAAGCACCGGAGGACATCGTGACGGTGACCGTCCCTGACAAAAATCCACCTTGTCCTTGCTGTGGTACCCGGGTAAACTCTATGTTGGGCCTGATCGAACATCTGAAGGTCTTACATGGGAAAAGGGAGGTTTGTTTTCCATGTGCTAAATGTGGAAAGGAAAAGAATAACTATCATAGTGTTGTTTGTCATTTTGCAAAATGCAGGGGACCGGAGACTGCAAAAGCTCCGGCTGGGGAGTGGATCTGTGAGGTATGCAACAGAGACTTTTCAACCAAAATTGGCCTTGGACAGCACAAAAGATTGGCACACCCATCGGTGAGAAACCAAGAAAGGATCGCTGCTTCCCAACCGAAAGAAACATCGAATCGAGGAGCCCACAAAAAATGCTGGTCAAAGGAGGAGGAAGAACTCCTGGTGAGGATGGAGGCTCAATTCGAGGAGCACAAAAACATCAATAAGCTTATTGCAGAACGCATAACCACCAAAACAGCAAAGCAAATCAGCGACAAAAGGAGACTGCTTCCCAAAAAATCAGCGGAAAAAATCCCCCCAAACGAACCTGGAGTGAGCCCCCCAAACGAACCTGGAGTCAGCCCCCCAAACGAACATGGAGTGAGCTACCACACCAGGAGTGCAGCCGCGACCCTGAGAAGGAAACCTGAGATGAGTCATCAAGGTCAGGCAGGAACCCTTGACAATGGACCTGCAAAGAACCATCTGCCAGAGAGGCCAGCGGCAGGAGGGAGGACAAGGGAGAAGATAAGGCGCGGACAGCAGGGATCCATCCAGCAGCAGGGAGGGCAGCTGCAGGCCCATTACAGAAGGACACTCGGGGAACGCTTATCAGCTGGGACATGTAACACCTTCCCCCGGGCATTCCAGCAAATCTTGAAGGGCTGGGAACTGCAATCTGTGATCAATCAAACAGCCCAGGACTGTTTTGGGTGCCTGGAATCAATAAGCCAGATAAGAACTGCAACCCGAAATAGGGGAAATAACGGAGCCCAGGAGAAAAAAAACCAAAAAAACGTTTCAAAAATGGAAGAAGGACAGAGCAATCCCAAAAGGTAACTACCTTCGCTTCCAGCGTTTATTTCATCTAGTCAGGGGGAAACTGGCCAAAATAATTTTAGAGGACACAGAATGTTTGTCCTGTGATATACCACCCAGAGAAATTGATTCGGTTTTTAAGACAAGATGGGAAACACCTAGCAACTTGGATAGCCTTGGGGACTTTGAAATTGACGGGAAGGCTGACAAGACTGCCTTCAGAGCATTAATTACGGCTAAAGAAATTGAAAAGCACGTGCAGGAAATGAGCAAGGGCTCGGCTCCGGGTCCAGACGGGGTCACCCTTGGGGACATCATAAAGATGGATCCCGGGTACTCCAGGACCACGGAGACTTTCAACTTATGGTTAACATCTGGTAAAATCCTGGATATGGTGAGGGGCTGCAGGACGGTTTTGATCCCCAAGTCGACGAAACCGGAACGTTTAAAAGACAGTAATAACTGGAGGCCTATCACAATCAGTTCCATCTTGTTGAGACTGTTCTCCAGGATTATAACAGCAAGGCTAAGCAAGGCCTGCCCCCTCAACCCAAGGCAAAGAGGCTTTATCAGAGCGGCGGGATGCACTGAAAACCTGAAACTCCTGCAGACTATAATCAGCAGGGGCAATGAGTTCGGAGAAAGGGCTGACCACCCGCTCCGCTCTCGCCTTCGAATGTGGTCCCAATTCGTTGGCAAATTCCAGATCCGACTTTGGGGGGGGGGGGGGGAAGGGTCTGGGGGCCGCCGGTACGCCTGTTCAGGGTATCGGTTGGCACTCAGACTTCCCACTCCGACTGGGTAGACCTGTTGTCCAGGAGCAATCCTGGACCCACGTCTAAGTCCCAGGGCGTCGACCTGGTGTCTCTTTTTCCTAGGCACTGGGTTGACCTGTCACCTAAAAACCTCCAGGCAGACCTGGTGGCTCAAAATTTTAACATCTAAAACTTCCCCTAATTGGCTGAAAACGATTTGGCTCTGCTGGTGAACTTAGAGTTCTATAGATCGGACTTGCATGTGCTTGAAAGTATTAATTTTTGTATGGGGAGGGACAGATTGAGCGGGTTACCTGATGTGTATGAACAACTTTTACCACAACCGTGTGTGGGAGAAAACTTTGTGTTTTAGGCCCCCACGAGACAGCGAACCGTTTGTGCTTGAGGAGGAGAGAGGCTAAGAGAAGGAGGGCACATCAGAAACATCTCCTCCAACGCCTGGGAAACATGGGGGGAAAGCACCGGGAGGACATCGTGACGGTGACCGTCCCTGACAAAAATCCACCTTGTCCTTGCTGTGGTACCCGGGTAAAACTCTATGTTGGGCCTGATCGAACATCTGAAGGTCTTACATGGAAAAGGGAGGTTGTTTTCCATGTGCTAATGTGGAAAGGAAAAGAATAACGATCATAGTGTTGTTTGTCATTTTGCAAAATGCAGGGGACCGGAGACTGCAAAAGCTCCGGCTGGGGAGTGGATCTGTGAGGTATGCAACAGAGACTTATCAACCAAAATTGGCCTTGGACAGCACAAAAGATTGGCACACCCATCGGTGAGAAACAAGAAAGGATCGCTGCTTCCCAACCGAAAGAAACATCGAATCGAGGAGCCCCACAAAAAATGCTGGTCAAAGGAGGAGGAAGAACTCCTGGTGAGGATGGAGGCTCAATTCGAGGAGCACAAAAACATCAATAAGCTTATTGCAGAACGCATAACCACCAAAACAGCAAAGCAAATCAGCGACAAAAGGAGACTGCTTCCCAAAAAATCAGCGGAAAAAATCCCCCCCAAAACGAACCTGGAGTGAGCCCCCCAAACGAACCTGAGTCAGCCCCCCAAACGAACATGGAGTGAGCTACCACACCAGGAGTGCAGCCGGGGGCCTGAGAATGAAACCTGAGATGAGTCATCAAGGTCAGGCAGGAACCCCTTGACAATGGACCTGGAAAGAACCATCTGCCAGAGAGGCCAGCGGCAGGTGGGAGGACAAGGGAGAAGATAAGGCGCGGACAGCAGGGATCCATCCAGCAGCAGGGAGGGCAGCTGCAGGCCCATTACAGAAGGACACTCGGGGAACGCTTATCAGCTGGGACATGGAACACCTTCCCCCAGGCATTCAGCAAATCTGAAGGCCGGGAACTGCAATCTGTGATCAATCAACAGCCCAGGACTGTTTTGGGTGCCTGGAATCAATAAGCCAGATAAGAACTGCAACCCGAAATAGGGGAAAATAACGGAGCCCAGGAGAAAAAAAAACAAAAAAACATTTCAAAAATGGAAGAAGGACAGAGCAATCCCAAAAGGTAACTACCGTCGCTTCCAGCATTTATTTCATCTAGTCAGGGGGAAACTGGCCAAAATAATTTTAGAGGACACAGAATGGTTTGTCCTGTGATATACCACCCGGAGAAATTTATTCGGTTTTTAAGACAAGATGGGAAACCACCTAGCAACTTGGATAGCCTTGGGGACTTTGAAATTGACGGAAGGCTGACAATACTGCCTTCAGAGCAGTAATTACGGCTAAAGAAATTGAAAAGCACGTGCAGGAATGAGCAAGGGCTCGGCTCCAGGTCCAGACGGGGTCACCCTTGGGACATCGTAAAGATGGATCCCGGGTACTCCAGGACCACGGAGACTTTCAACTTATGGTTTAACATCTGGTAAAATCCTGGATATGGTGAGGGGCTGCAGGACGGTTTTGATCCCCAAGTCGGACGAAACCGGAACGTTTAAAAAGACAGTAATAACTGGAGGCCTATCACAACCAGTTCCATCTTGTTGAGACTGTTCTCCAGGATTATAACAGCAAGGCTAAGCAAGGCCTGCCCCCTCAACCCAAGGCAAAGAGGCTTTATCAGAGCGGCGGGATGCTCTGAAAACCTGAAACTCTGTAGACTATAATCAGCAGGGGCAATGAGTTCGGAGAAAGGGCTGACCACCCGCTCTGCCCTTGCCTTCGAATGTGGTCCCAATTTGTTGGCAAATTCCGGATCGACTTTGGGGGGGGGGGGGGGGGAGGGTCTGGGTGCCGCCGGTACGCCTGTTCAGGGTATCGGTTGGCACTCAGACTTCCCACTCCGACTGGGTAGACCTGTTGTCCAGGAGCAATCCTGGACCCACGTCTAAGTCCCAGGGCGTCGACCTGGTGTCTCTTTTTCCTAGGCACTGGGTTGACCTGTCACCTAAAACCTCCAGGCAGACCTGGTGGCTCAAAATTTAACATCTAAAACTTCCCCTAATTTGGCTGAAAATGATTTGGCTCTGCTGGTGAACGTAGAGTTCTATAGAGCGGACTTGCATGGGCTTGAAAGTATTAGATTTTGTATGGGGAGGACAGATTGAGCGGGTTACCTGATGTGTATGAACAACTTTTACCACAACCGTGTGTGGAGAAACTTTGTGTTTTAGGCCCCCACGAGACAGCGAACCGTTTGTGCTTGAGGAGGAGAGAGGCTAAGAGAAGGAGGGCACATCAGAAACATCTCCTCCAACGCCTGGGAAACATGGGGGGAAAGCACCGAGGACATCGTGACGGTGACCGTCCCTGACAAAAATCCACCTTGTCCTTGCTGTGGTACCCGGGTAAACTCTATGTTGGGCCTGATCGAACATCTGAGGTCTTACAATGGAAAAGGGAGGTTTGTTTTCCATGTGCTAAATGTGGAAAGGAAAAGAATAACTATCATAGTGTTGTTTGTCATTTTGCAAATGATGCTGGGGACCGGAGACTGCAAAAGCTCCGGCTGGGGAGTGGATCTGTGAGGTATGCAACAGAGACTTTTCAACCAATATTGGCCTTGGACAGCACAAAAGATTGGCACACCCATCGGTGAGAAACCAAGAATAGGATCGCTGCTTCCCAACCGAAAGAAACATCGAATCGAGGAGCCCACAAAAAATGCTGGTCAAAGGAGGAGGAAGAACTCCTGGTGAGGATGGAGGCTCAATTCGAGGAGCACAAAAACATCAATAAGCTTTTTGCAGAACGCATAACCACCAAAACAGCAAAGCAAATCAGCGACAAAAGGAGACTGCTTCCCAAAAAATCAGCGGAAAAAATCCCCCCAAACGAACCTGGAGTGAGCCCCCCAAACGAACCTGGAGTCAGCCCCCCAAACGAACATGGAGTGAGCTACCACACCAGGAGTGCAGCCGGGGGCCTGAGAATGAAACCTGAGATGAGTCATCAAGGTCAGGCAGGAACCCTTGACAATGGACCTGCAAAGAACCATCTGCCAGAGAGGCCAGCGGCAGGAGGGAGGACAAGGGAGAAGATAAGGCGCGGACAGCAGGGATCCATCCAGCAGCAGGGAGGGCAGCTGCAGGCCCATTACAGAAGGACACTCGGGGAATGCTTATCAGCTGGGACATGGAACACCTTCCCCCGGGCATTCCAGCAAATCTTGAAGGGCCGGGAACTGCAATCTGTGATCAATCAAACAGCCCAGGACTGTTTTGGGTGCCTGGAATCAATAAGCCAGATAAGAACTGCAACCCGAAATAGGGGAAATAACGGAGCCCAGGAGAAAAAAAAACAAAAAAACATTTCAAAAATGGAAGAAGGACAGAGCAATCCCAAAAGGTAACTACCTTCGCTTCCAGCATTTATTTCATCTAGTCAGGGGGAAACTGGCCAAAATAATTTTAGAGGACACAGAATGTTTGTCCTGTGATATACCACCCGGAGAAATTGATTCGGTTTTTAAGACAAGATGGGAAACACCTAGCAACTTGGATAGCCTTGGGGACTTTGAAATTGACGGGAAGGCTGACAATACTGCCTTCAGAGCATTAATTACGGCTAAAGAAATTGAAAAGCACGTGCAGGAAATGAGCAAGGGCTCGGCTCCGGGTCCAGACGGGGTCACCCTTGGGGACATCGTAAAGATGGATCCCGGGTACTCCAGGACCACGGAGACTTTCAACTTATGGTTAACATCTGGTAAAATCCTGGATATGGTGAGGGGCTGCAGGACGGTTTTGATCCCCAAATCGACGAAACCGGAACGTTTAAAAGACAGTAATAACTGGAGGCCTATCACAACCAGTTCCATCTTGTTGAGACTGTTCTCCAGGATTGTAACAGCAAGGCTAAGCAAGGCCTGCCCCCTCAACCCAAGGCAAAGAGGCTTTATCAGAGCGGCGGGATGCTCTGAAAACCTGAAACTCCTGTAGACTATAATCAGCAGGGGCAATGAGTTCGGAGAAAGGGCTGACCACCCGCTCTGCCCTTGCCTTCGAATGTGGTCCCAATTTGTTGGCAAATTCCGGATCCGACTTTGGGGGGGGGGGGGGGGGAGGGTCTGGGTGCCGCCGGTACGCCTGTTCAGGGTATCGGTTGGCACTCAGACTTCCCACTCCGACTGGGTAGACCTGTTGTCCAGGAGCAATCCTGGACCCACGTCTAAGTCCCAGGGCGTCGACCTGGTGTCTCTTTTTCCTAGGCACTGGGTTGACCTGTCACCTAAAAACCTCCAGGCAGACCTGGTGGCTCAAAATTTAACATCTAAAACTTCCCCTAATTTGGCTGAAAATGATTTGGCTCTGCTGGTGAACTTAGAGTTCTATAGATCGGACTTGCATGGGCTTGAAAGTATTAGATTTTGTATGGGGAGGGACAGATTGAGCAGGTTACCTGATGTGTATGAACAACTTTTACCACAACCGTGTGTGGGAGAAACTTTGTGTTTTAGGCCCCCACGAGACAGCGAACCGTTTGTGCTTGAGGAGGAGAGAGGCTAAGAGAAGGAGGGCACATCAGAAACATCTCCTCCAACGCCTGGGAAACATGGGGGGAAAGCACCGGAGGACATCGTGACGGTGACCGTCCCTGACAAAAATCCACCTTGTCCTTGCTGTGGTACCCGGGTAAACTCTATGTTGGGCCTGATCGAACATCTGAAGGTCTTACATGGGAAAAGGGAGGTTTGTTTTCCATGTGCTAAATGTGGAAAGGAAAAGAATAACTATCATAGTGTTGTTTGTCATTTTGCAAAATGCAGGGGACCGGAGACTGCAAAAGCTCCGGCTGGGGAGTGGATCTGTGAGGTATGCAACAGAGACTTTTCAACCAAAATTGGCCTTGGACAGCACAAAAGATTGGCACACCCATCGGTGAGAAACCAAGAAAGGATCGCTGCTTCCCAACCGAAAGAAACATCGAATCGAGGAGCCCACAAAAAATGCTGGTCAAAGGAGGAGGAAGAACTCCTGGTGAGGATGGAGGCTCAATTCGAGGAGCACAAAAACATCAATAAGCTTATTGCAGAACGCATAACCACCAAAACAGCAAAGCAAATCAGCGACAAAAGGAGACTGCTTCCCAAAAAATCAGCGGAAAAAATCCCCCCAAACGAACCTGGAGTGAGCCCCCCAAACGAACCTGGAGTCAGCCCCCCAAACGAACATGGAGTGAGCTACCACACCAGGAGTGCAGCCGCGACCCTGAGAAGGAAACCTGAGATGAGTCATCAAGGTCAGGCAGGAACCCTTGACAATGGACCTGCAAAGAACCATCTGCCAGAGAGGCCAGCGGCAGGAGGGAGGACAAGGGAGAAGATAAGGCGCGGACAGCAGGGATCCATCCAGCAGCAGGGAGGGCAGCTGCAGGCCCATTACAGAAGGACACTCGGGGAACGCTTATCAGCTGGGACATGTAACACCTTCCCCCGGGCATTCCAGCAAATCTTGAAGGGCTGGGAACTGCAATCTGTGATCAATCAAACAGCCCAGGACTGTTTTGGGTGCCTGGAATCAATAAGCCAGATAAGAACTGCAACCCGAAATAGGGGAAATAACGGAGCCCAGGAGAAAAAAAACCAAAAAAACGTTTCAAAAATGGAAGAAGGACAGAGCAATCCCAAAAGGTAACTACCTTCGCTTCCAGCGTTTATTTCATCTAGTCAGGGGGAAACTGGCCAAAATAATTTTAGAGGACACAGAATGTTTGTCCTGTGATATACCACCCAGAGAAATTGATTCGGTTTTTAAGACAAGATGGGAAACACCTAGCAACTTGGATAGCCTTGGGGACTTTGAAATTGACGGGAAGGCTGACAAGACTGCCTTCAGAGCATTAATTACGGCTAAAGAAATTGAAAAGCACGTGCAGGAAATGAGCAAGGGCTCGGCTCCGGGTCCAGACGGGGTCACCCTTGGGGACATCATAAAGATGGATCCCGGGTACTCCAGGACCACGGAGACTTTCAACTTATGGTTAACATCTGGTAAAATCCCGGATATGGTGAGGGGCTGCAGGACGGTTTTGATCCCCAAGTCGACGAAACCGGAACGTTTAAAAGACAGTAATAACTGGAGGCCTATCACAATCAGTTCCATCTTGTTGAGACTGTTCTCCAGGATTATAACAGCAAGGCTAAGCAAGGCCTGCCCCCTCAACCCAAGGCAAAGAGGCTTTATCAGAGCGGCGGGATGCACTGAAAACCTGAAACTCCTGCAGACTATAATCAGCAGGGGCAATGAGTTCGGAGAAAGGGCTGACCACCCGCTCCGCTCTCGCCTTCGAATGTGGTCCCAATTCGTTGGCAAATTCCAGATCCGACTTTGGGGGGGGGGGGGGAAGGGTCTGGGGGCCGCCGGTACGCCTGTTCAGGGTATCGGTTGGCACTCAGACTTCCCACTCCGACTGGGTAGACCTGTTGTCCAGGAGCAATCCTGGACCCACGTCTAAGTCCCAGGGCGTCGACCTGGTGTCTCTTTTTCCTAGGCACTGGGTTGACCTGTCACCTAAAAACCTCCAGGCAGACCTGGTGGCTCAAAATTTAACATCTAAAACTTCCCCTAATTTGGCTGAAAACGATTTGGCTCTGCTGGTGAACTTAGAGTTCTATAGATCGGACTTGCATGTGCTTGAAAGTATTAATTTTTGTATGGGGAGGGACAGATTGAGCGGGTTACCTGATGTGTATGAACAACTTTTACCACAACCGTGTGTGGGAGAAACTTTGTGTTTTAGGCCCCCACGAGACAGCGAACCGTTTGTGCTTGAGGAGGAGAGAGGCTAAGAGAAGGAGGGCACATCAGAAACATCTCCTCCAACGCCTGGGAAACATGGGGGGAAAGCACCGGAGGACATCGTGACGGTGACCGTCCCTGACAAAAATCCACCTTGTCCTTGCTGTGGTACCCGGGTAAACTCTATGTTGGGCCTGATCGAACATCTGAAGGTCTTACATGGGAAAAGGGAGGTTTGTTTTCCATGTGCTAAATGTGGAAAGGAAAAGAATAACTATCATAGTGTTGTTTGTCATTTTGCAAAATGCAGGGGACCGGAGACTGCAAAAGCTCCGGCTGGGGAGTGGATCTGTGAGGTATGCAACAGAGACTTTTCAACCAAAATTGGCCTTGGACAGCACAAAAGATTGGCACACCCATCGGTGAGAAACCAAGAAAGGATCGCTGCTTCCCAACCGAAAGAAACATCGAATCGAGGAGCCCACAAAAAATGCTGGTCAAAGGAGGAGGAAGAACTCCTGGTGAGGATGGAGGCTCAATTCGAGGAGCACAAAAACATCAATAAGCTTATTGCAGAACGCATAACCACCAAAACAGCAAAGCAAATCAGCGACAAAAGGAGACTGCTTCCCAAAAAATCAGCGGAAAAAATCCCCCCAAACGAACATGGAGTGAGCTACCACACCAGGAGTGCAGCCGCGGGCCTGAGAAGGAAACCTGAGATGAGTCATCAAGGTCAGGCAGGAACCCTTGACAATGGACCTGCAAAGAACCATCTGCCAGAGAGGCCAGCGGCAGGAGGGAGGACAAGGGAGAAGATAAGGCGCGGACAGCAGGGATCCATCCAGCAGCAGGGAGGGCAGCTGCAGGCCCATTACAGAAGGACACTCGGGGAACGCTTATCAGCTGGGACATGTAACACCTTCCCCCGGGCATTCCAGCAAATCTTGAAGGGCTGGGAACTGCAATCTGTGATCAATCAAACAGCCCAGGACTGTTTTGGGTGCCTGGAATCAATAAGCCAGATAAGAACTGCAACCCGAAATAGGGGAAATAACGGAGCCCAGGAGAAAAAAAAAAAAAAAAAAGGTTTCAAAAATGGAAGAAGGACAGAGCAATCCCAAAAGGTAACTACCTTCGCTTCCAGCGTTTATTTCATCTAGTCAGGGGGAAACTGGCCAAAATAACTTTAGACGGCACAGAATGTTTGTCCTGTGATATACCACCCGGAGAAATTGATTCGGTTTTTAAGACAAGATGGGAAACACCTAGCAACTTGGATAGCCTTGGGGACTTTGAAATTGACGGGAAGGCTGACAATACTGCCTTCAGAGCATTAATTACGGCTAAAGAAATTGAAAAGCATGTGCAGGAAATGAGCAAGGGCTCGGCTCCAGGTCCAGATGGGGTCACCCTTGGGGACATCGTAAAGATGGATCCCGGGTACTCCAGGACCACGGAGACTTTCAACTTATGGTTAACATCTGGTAAAATCCGGGACATGGTGAGGGGCTGCAGGACGGTTTTGACCCCCAAGTCGACGAAACCGGAACGTTTAAAAGACATTAATAACTGGAGGCCTATCACAATCAGTTCCATCTTGTTGAGACTGTTCTCCAGGATTATAACAGCAAGGCTAAGCAAGGCCTGCCCCCTCAACCCAAGGCAAAGAGGCTTTATCAGAGCGGCGGGATGCTCTGAAAACCTGAAACTCCTGCAGACTATAATCAGCAGGGGCAATGAGTTCGGAGAAAGGGCTGACCACCCGCTCCGCTCTCGCCTTCGAATGTGGTCCCAATTCGTTGGCAAATTCCGGATCCGACTTTGGGGGGGGGGGCCGGGGGGGGGGCCGGGGGGGGGGGAAGGGTCTGGGGGCCGCCGGTACGCCTGTTCAGGGTATCGGTTGGCACTCAGACTTCCCACTCCGACTGGGTAGACCTGTTGTCCAGGAGCAATCCTGGACCCACGTCTAAGTCCCAGGGTGTCGTCCTGGTGTCTCTTTTTCCTAGGCACTGGGTTGACCTGTCACCTAAAAACCTCCAGGCAGACCTGGTGGCTCAAAATTTAACATCTAAAACTTCCCCTAATTTGGCTGAAAACGATTTGGCTCTGCTGGTGAACTTAGAGTTCTATAGATCGGACTTACACGTGCTTGAAAGTATTAATTTTTGCATGGGGAGGGACAGATTGAGCGGGTTACCTGATGTGTATGAACAACTTTTACCACAACCGTGTGTGGGAGAAACTTTGTGTTTTAGGCCCCCACGAGACAGCGAACCGTTTGTGCTTGAGGAGGAGAGAGGCTAAGAGAAGGAGGGCACATCAGAAACATCTCCTCCAACGCCTGGGAAACATGGGGGGAAAGCACCGGAGGACATCGTGACGGTGACCGTCCCTGACAAAAATCCACCTTGTCCTTGCTGTGGTACCCGGGTAAACTCTATGTTGGGCCTGATCGAACATCTGAAGGTCTTACATGGGAAAAGGGAGGTTTGTTTTCCATGTGCTAAATGTGGAAAGGAAAAGAATAACTATCATAGTGTTGTTTGTCATTTTGCAAAATGCAGGGGACCGGAGACTGCAAAAGCTCCGGCTGGGGAGTGGATCTGTGAGGTATGCAACAGAGACTTTTCAACCAAAATTGGCCTTGGACAGCACAAAAGATTGGCACACCCATCGGTGAGAAACCAAGAAAGGATCGCTGCTTCCCAACCGAAAGAAACATCGAATCGAGGAGCCCACAAAAAATGCTGGTCAAAGGAGGAGGAAGAACTCCTGGTGAGGATGGAGGCTCAATTCGAGGAGCACAAAAACATCAATAAGCTTATTGCAGAACGCATAACCACCAAAACAGCAAAGCAAATCAGTGACAAAAGGAGACTGCTTCCCAAAAAATCAGCAGAAAAAATCCCCCCAAACGAACCTGGAGTCAGCCCCCCAAACGAACCTGGAGTCAGCCCCCCAAACGAACATGGAGTGAGCTACCACACCAGGAGTGCAGCCGCGGCCCTGAGAAGGAAACCTGAGATGAGTCATCAAGGTCAGGCAGGAACCCTTGACAATGGACCTGCAAAGAACCATCTGCCAGAGAGGCCAGCGGCAGGAGGGAGGACAAGGGAGAAGATAAGGCGCGGACACCAGGGATCCATCCAGCAGCAGGGAGGGCAGCTGCAGGCCCATTACAGAAGGACACTCGGGGAACGCTTATCAGCTGGGACATGGAACACCTTCCCCCGGGCATTCCAGCAAATCTTAAAGGGCCGGGAACTGCAATCTGTGATCAATCAAACAGCCCAGGACTGTTTTGGGTGCCTGGAATCAATAAGCCAGATAAGAACTGCAACCCGAAATAGGGGAAATAACGGAGCCCAGGAGAAAAAAAAAAAAAAAAAAGGTTTCAAAAATGGAAGAAGGACAGAGCAATCCCAAAAGGTAACTACCTTCGCTTCCAGCGTTTATTTCATCTAGTCAGGGGGAAACTGGCCAAAATAACTTTAGAGGACACAGAATGTTTGTCCTGTGATATACCACCCGGAGAAATTTATTCGGTTTTTAAGACAAGATGGGAAACACCTAGCAACTTGGATAGCCTTGGGGACTTTGAAATTGACGGGAAGGCTGACAATACTGCCTTCAGAGCATTAATTACGGGCTAAAGAAATTGAAAAGCATGTGCAGGAAATGAGCAAGGGCTCGGCTCCAGGTCCAGATGGGGTCACCCTTGGGGACATCGTAAAGATGGATCCCGGGTACTCCAGGACCACGGAGACTTTCAACTTATGGTTAACATCTGGTAAAATCCGGGACATGGTGAGGGGCTGCAGGACGGTTTTGACCCCCAAGTCGACGAAACCGGAACGTTTAAAAGACATTAATAACTGGAGGCCTATCACAATCAGTTCCATCTTGTTGAGACTGTTCTCCAGGATTATAACAGCAAGGCTAAGCAAGGCCTGCCCCCTCAACCCAAGGCAAAGAGGCTTTATCAGAGCGGCGGGATGCTCTGAAAACCTGAAACTCCTGCAGACTATAATCAGCAGGGGCAATGAGTTCGGAGAAAGCGCTGACCACCCGCTCCGCTCTCGCCTTCGAATGTGGTCCCAATTCGTTGGCAAATTCCGGATCCGACTTTGGGGGGGGGGGCCGGGGGGGGGGGAAGGGTCTGGGGGCCGCCGGTACGCCTGTTCAGGGTATCGGTTGGCACTCAGACTTCCCACTCCGACTGGGTAGACCTGTTGTCCAGGAGCAATCCTGGACCCACGTCTAAGTCCCAGGGTGTCGTCCTGGTGTCTCTTTTTCCTAGGCACTGGGTTGACCTGTCACCTAAAAACCTCCAGGCAGACCTGGTGGCTCAAAATTTAACATCTAAAACTTCCCCTAATTTGGCTGAAAACGATTTGGCTCTGCTGGTGAACTTAGAGTTCTATAGATCGGACTTACACGTGCTTGAAAGTATTAATTTTTGCATGGGGAGGGACAGATTGAGCGGGTTACCTGATGTGTATGAACAACTTTTACCACAACCGTGTGTGGGAGAAACTTTGTGTTTTAGGCCCCCACGAGACAGCGAACCGTTTGTGCTTGAGGAGGAGAGAGGCTAAGAGAAGGAGGGCACATCAGAAACATCTCCTCCAACGCCTGGGAAACATGGGGGGAAAGCACCGGAGGACATCGTGACGGTGACCGTCCCTGACAAAAATCCACCTTGTCCTTGCTGTGGTACCCGGGTAAACTCTATGTTGGGCCTGATCGAACATCTGAAGGTCTTACATGGGAAAAGGGAGGTTTGTTTTCCATGTGCTAAATGTGGAAAGGAAAAGAATAACTATCATAGTGTTGTTTGTCATTTTGCAAAATGCAGGGGACCGGAGACTGCAAAAGCTCCGGCTGGGGAGTGGATCTGTGAGGTATGCAACAGAGACTTTTCAACCAAAATTGGCCTTGGACAGCACAAAAGATTGGCACACCCATCGGTGAGAAACCAAGAAAGGATCGCTGCTTCCCAACCGAAAGAAACATCGAATCGAGGAGCCCACAAAAAATGCTGGTCAAAGGAGGAGGAAGAACTCCTGGTGAGGATGGAGGCTCAATTCGAGGAGCACAAAAACATCAATAAGCTTATTGCAGAACGCATAACCACCAAAACAGCAAAGCAAATCAGTGACAAAAGGAGACTGCTTCCCAAAAAATCAGCAGAAAAAATCCCCCCAAACGAACCTGGAGTCAGCCCCCCAAACGAACCTGGAGTCAGCCCCCCAAACGAACATGGAGTGAGCTACCACACCAGGAGTGCAGCCGCGGGCCTGAGAAGGAAACCTGAGATGAGTCATCAAGGTCAGGCAGGAACCCTTGACAATGGACCTGCAAAGAACCATCTGCCAGAGAGGCCAGCGGCAGGAGGGAGGACAAGGGAGAAGATAAGGCGCGGACACCAGGGATCCATCCAGCAGCAGGGAGGGCAGCTGCAGGCCCATTACAGAAGGACACTCAGGGAACGCTTATCAGCTGGGACATGTAACACCTTCCCCCGGGCATTCCAGCAAATCTTAAAGGGCCGGGAACTGCAATCTGTGATCAATCAAACAGCCCAGGACTGTTTTGGGTGCCTGGAATCAATAAGCCAGATAAGAACTGCAACCCGAAATAGGGGAAATAACGGAGCCCAGGAGAAAAAAAAAAAAAAAAAAGGTTTCAAAAATGGAAGAAGGACAGAGCAATCCCAAAAGGTAACTACCTTCGCTTCCAGCGTTTATTTCATCTAGTCAGGGGGAAACTGGCCAAAATAACTTTAGACGGCACAGAATGTTTGTCCTGTGATATACCACCCGGAGAAATTGATTCGGTTTTTAAGACAAGATGGGAAACACCTAGCAACTTGGATAGCCTTGGGGACTTTGAAATTGACGGGAAGGCTGACAATACTGCCTTCAGAGCATTAATTACGGCTAAAGAAATTGAAAAGCATGTGCAGGAAATGAGCAAGGGCTCGGCTCCAGGTCCAGATGGGGTCACCCTTGGGGACATCGTAAAGATGGATCCCGGGTACTCCAGGACCACGGAGACTTTCAACTTATGGTTAACATCTGGTAAAATCCGGGACATGGTGAGGGGCTGCAGGACGGTTTTGATCCCCAAGTCGACGAAACCGGAACGTTTAAAAGACATTAATAACTGGAGGCCTATCACAATCAGTTCCATCTTGTTGAGACTGTTCTCCAGGATTATAACAGCAAGGCTAAGCAAGGCCTGCCCCCTCAACCCAAGGCAAAGAGGCTTTATCAGAGCGGCGGGATGCTCTGAAAACCTGAAACTCCTGCAGACTATAATCAGCAGGGGCAATGAGTTCGGAGAAAGGGCTGACCACCCGCTCCGCTCTCGCCTTCGAATGTGGTCCCAATTCGTTGGCAAATTCCGGATCCGACTTTGGGGGGGGGGGCCGGGGGGGGGGGGAAGGGTCTGGGGGCCGCCGGTACGCCTGTTCAGGGTATCGGTTGGCACTCAGACTTCCCACTCCGACTGGGTAGACCTGTTGTCCAGGAGCAATCCTGGACCCACGTCTAAGTCCCAGGGTGTCGTCCTGGTGTCTCTTTTTCCTAGGCACTGGGTTGACCTGTCACCTAAAAACCTCCAGGCAGACCTGGTGGCTCAAAATTTAACATCTAAAACTTCCCCTAATTTGGCTGAAAACGATTTGGCTCTGCTGGTGAACTTAGAGTTCTATAGATCGGACTTACACGTGCTTGAAAGTATTAATTTTTGCATGGGGAGGGACAGATTGAGCGGGTTACCTGATGTGTATGAACAACTTTTACCACAACCGTGTGTGGGAGAAACTTTGTGTTTTAGGCCCCCACGAGACAGCGAACCGTTTGTGCTTGAGGAGGAGAGAGGCTAAGAGAAGGAGGGCACATCAGAAACATCTCCTCCAACGCCTGGGAAACATGGGGGGAAAGCACCGGAGGACATCGTGACGGTGACCGTCCCTGACAAAAATCCACCTTGTCCTTGCTGTGGTACCCGGGTAAACTCTATGTTGGGCCTGATCGAACATCTGAAGGTCTTACATGGGAAAAGGGAGGTTTGTTTTCCATGTGCTAAATGTGGAAAGGAAAAGAATAACTATCATAGTGTTGTTTGTCATTTTGCAAAATGCAGGGGACCGGAGACTGCAAAAGCTCCGGCTGGGGAGTGGATCTGTGAGGTATGCAACAGAGACTTTTCAACCAAAATTGGCCTTGGACAGCACAAAAGATTGGCACACCCATCGGTGAGAAACCAAGAAAGGATCGCTGCTTCCCAACCGAAAGAAACATCGAATCGAGGAGCCCACAAAAAATGCTGGTCAAAGGAGGAGGAAGAACTCCTGGTGAGGATGGAGGCTCAATTCGAGGAGCACAAAAACATCAATAAGCTTATTGCAGAACGCATAACCACCAAAACAGCAAAGCAAATCAGTGACAAAAGGAGACTGCTTCCCAAAAAATCAGCAGAAAAAATCCCCCCAAACGAACCTGGAGTCAGCCCCCCAAACGAACCTGGAGTCAGCCCCCCAAACGAACATGGAGTGAGCTACCACACCAGGAGTGCAGCCGCGGCCCTGAGAAGGAAACCTGAGATGAGTCATCAAGGTCAGGCAGGAACCCTTGACAATGGACCTGCAAAGAACCATCTGCCAGAGAGGCCAGCGGCAGGAGGGAGGACAAGGGAGAAGATAAGGCGCGGACACCAGGGATCCATCCAGCAGCAGGGAGGGCAGCTGCAGGCCCATTACAGAAGGACACTCAGGGAACGCTTATCAGCTGGGACATGGAACACCTTCCCCCGGGCATTCCAGCAAATCTTAAAGGGCCGGGAACTGCAATCTGTGATCAATCAAACAGCCCAGGACTGTTTTGGGTGCCTGGAATCAATAAGCCAGATAAGAACTGCAACCCGAAATAGGGGAAATAACGGAGCCCAGGAGAAAAAAAAAAAAAAAAAAAGGTTTCAAAAATGGAAGAAGGACAGAGCAATCCCAAAAGGTAACTACCTTCGCTTCCAGCGTTTATTTCATCTAGTCAGGGGGAAACTGGCCAAAATAACTTTAGAGGACACAGAATGTTTGTCCTGTGATATACCACCCGGAGAAATTTATTCGGTTTTTAAGACAAGATGGGAAACACCTAGCAACTTGGATAGCCTTGGGGACTTTGAAATTGACGGGAAGGCTGACAATACTGCCTTCAGAGCATTAATTACGGCTAAAGAAATTGAAAAGCACGTGCAGGAAATGAGCAAGGGCTCGGCTCCAGGTCCAGATGGGGTCACCCTTGGGGACATCGTAAAGATGGATCCCGGGTACTCCAGGACCACGGAGACTTTCAACTTATGGTTAACATCTGGTAAAATCCGGGACATGGTGAGGGGCTGCAGGACGGTTTTGATCCCCAAGTCGACGAAACCGGAACGTTTAAAAGACATTAATAACTGGAGGCCTATCACAATCAGTTCCATCTTGTTGAGACTGTTCTCCAGGATTATAACAGCAAGGCTAAGCAAGGCCTGCCCCCTCAACCCAAGGCAAAGAGGCTTTATCAGAGCGGCGGGATGCTCTGAAAACCTGAAACTCCTGCAGACTATAATCAGCAGGGGCAATGAGTTCGGAGAAAGGGCTGACCACCCGCTCCGCTCTCGCCTTCGAATGTGGTCCCAATTCGTTGGCAAATTCTGGATCCGACTTTGGGGGGGGGGCCCGGGGGGGGGGGAAGGGTCTGGGGGCCGCCGGTACGCCTGTTCAGGGTATCGGTTGGCACTCAGACTTCCCACTCCGACTGGGTAGACCTGTTGTCCAGGAGCAATCCTGGACCCACGTCTAAGTCCCAGGGTGTCGTCCTGGTGTCTCTTTTTCCTAGGCACTGGGTTGACCTGTCACCTAAAAACCTCCAGGCAGACCTGGTGGCTCAAAATTTAACATCTAAAACTTCCCCTAATTTGGCTGAAAACGATTTGGCTCTGCTGGTGAACTTAGAGTTCTATAGATCGGACTTGCATGTGCTTGAAAGTATTAATTTTTGTATGGGGAGGGACAGATTGAGCGGGTTACCTGATGTGTATGAACAACTTTTACCACAACCGTGTGTGGGAGAAACTTTGTGTTTTAGGCCCCCACGAGACAGCGAACCGTTTGTGCTTGAGGAGGAGAGAGGCTAAGAGAAGGAGGGCACATCAGAAACATCTCCTCCAACGCCTGGGAAACATGGGGGGAAAGCACCGGAGGACATCGTGACGGTGACCGTCCCTGACAAAAATCCACCTTGTCCTTGCTGTGGTACCCGGGTAAACTCTATGTTGGGCCTGATCGAACATCTGAAGGTCTTACATGGGAAAAGGGAGGTTTGTTTTCCATGTGCTAAATGTGGAAAGGAAAAGAATAACTATCATAGTGTTGTTTGTCATTTTGCAAAATGCAGGGGACCGGAGACTGCAAAAGCTCCGGCTGGGGAGTGGATCTGTGAGGTATGCAACAGAGACTTTTCAACCAAAATTGGCCTTGGACAGCACAAAAGATTGGCACACCCATCGGTGAGAAACCAAGAAAGGATCGCTGCTTCCCAACCGAAAGAAACATCGAATCGAGGAGCCCACAAAAAATGCTGGTCAAAGGAGGAGGAAGAACTCCTGGTGAGGATGGAGGCTCAATTCGAGGAGCACAAAAACATCAATAAGCTTATTGCAGAACGCATAACCACCAAAACAGCAAAGCAAATCAGTGACAAAAGGAGACTGCTTCCCAAAAAATCAGCAGAAAAAATCCCCCCAAACGAACCTGGAGTCAGCCCCCCAAACGAACCTGGAGTCAGCCCCCCAAACGAACATGGAGTGAGCTACCACACCAGGAGTGCAGCCGCGGCCCTGAGAAGGAAACCTGAGATGAGTCATCAAGGTCAGGCAGGAACCCTTGACAATGGACCTGGAAAGAACCATCTGCCAGAGAGGCCAGCGGCAGGAGGGAGGACAAGGGAGAAGATAAGGCGCGGACACCAGGGATCCATCCAGCAGCAGGGAGGGCAGCTGCAGGCCCATTACAGAAGGACACTCAGGGAATGCTTATCAGCTGGGACATGTAACACCTTCCCCCTGGCATTCCAGCAAATCTTAAAGGGCCGGGAACTGCAATCTGTGATCAATCAAACAGCCCAGGACTGTTTTGGGTGCCTGGAATCAATAAGCCAGATAAGAACTGCAACCCGAAATAGGGGAAATAACGGAGCCCAGGAGAAAAAAAAAAAAAAAAAAGGTTTCAAAAATGGAAGAAGGACAGAGCAATCCCAAAAGGTAACTACCTTCGCTTCCAGCGTTTATTTCATCTAGTCAGGGGGAAACTGGCCAAAATAACTTTAGACGGCACAGAATGTTTGTCCTGTGATATACCACCCGGAGAAATTTATTCGGTTTTTAAGACAAGATGGGAAACACCTAGCAACTTGGATAGCCTTGGGGACTTTGAAATTGACGGGAAGGCTGACAATACTGCCTTCAGAGCATTAATTACGGCTAAAGAAATTGAAAAGCACGTGCAGGAAATGAGCAAGGGCTCGGCTCCAGGTCCAGATGGGGTCACCCTTGGGGACATCGTAAAGATGGATCCCGGGTACTCCAGGACCACGGAGACTTTCAACTTATGGTTAACATCTGGTAAAATCCGGGACATGGTGAGGGGCTGCAGGACGGTTTTGATCCCCAAGTCGACGAAACCGGAACGTTTAAAAGACATTAATAACTGGAGGCCTATCACAATCAGTTCCATCTTGTTGAGACTGTTCTCCAGGATTATAACAGCAAGGCTAAGCAAGGCCTGCCCCCTCAACCCAAGGCAAAGAGGCTTTATCAGAGCGGCGGGATGCTCTGAAAACCTGAAACTCCTGCAGACTATAATCAGCAGGGGCAATGAGTTCGGAGAAAGGGCTGACCACCCGCTCCGCTCTCGCCTTCGAATGTGGTCCCAATTCGTTGGCAAATTCCGGATCCGACTTTGGGGGGGGGGGGGGGGGGGGAGGGTCTGGGGACCGCCGGTACGCCTGTTCAGGGTATCGGTTGGCACTCAGACTTCCCACTCCGACTGGGTAGACCTGTTGTCCAGGAGCAATCCTGGACCCACGTCTAAGTCCCAGGGTGTCGTCCTGGTGTCTCTTTTTCCTAGGCACTGGGTTGACCTGTTACCTAAAAACCTCCAGGCAGACCTGGTGGCTCAAAATTTAACATCTAAAACTTCCCCTAATTTGGCTGAAAACGATTTGGCTCTGCTGGTGAACTTAGAGTTCTATAGATCGGACTTGCACGTGCTTGAAAGTATTAATTTTTGTATGGGGAGGGACAGATTGAGCGGGTTACCTGATGTGTATGAACAACTTTTACCACAACCGTGTGTGGGAGAGACTTTGTGTTTTAGGCCCCCACGAGACAGCGAACCGTTTGTGCTTGAGGAGGAGAGAGGCTAAGAGAAGGAGGGCACATCAGAAACATCTCCTCCAACGCCTGGGAAACATGGGGGGAAAGCACCGGAGGACATCGTGACGGTGACCGTCCCTGACAAAAATCCACCTTGTCCTTGCTGTGGTACCCGGGTAAACTCTATGTTGGGCCTGATCGAACATCTGAAGGTCTTACATGGGAAAAGGGAGGTTTGTTTTCCATGTGCTAAATGTGGAAAGGAAAAGAATAACTATCATAGTGTTGTTTGTCATTTTGCAAAATGCAGGGGACCGGAGACTGCAAAAGCTCCGGCTGGGGAGTGGATCTGTGAGGTATGCAACAGAGACTTTTCAACCAAAATTGGCCTTGGACAGCACAAAAGATTGGCACACCCATCGGTGAGAAACCAAGAAAGGATCGCTGCTTCCCAACCGAAAGAAACATCGAATCGAGGAGCCCACAAAAAATGCTGGTCAAAGGAGGAGGAAGAACTCCTGGTGAGGATGGAGGCTCAATTCGAGGAGCACAAAAACATCAATAAGCTTATTGCAGAACGCATAACCACCAAAACAGCAAAGCAAATCAGTGACAAAAGGAGACTGCTTCCCAAAAAATCAGCAGAAAAAATCCCCCCAAACGAACCTGGAGTCAGCCCCCCAAACGAACCTGGAGTCAGCCCCCCAAACGAACATGGAGTGAGCTACCACACCAGGAGTGCAGCCGCGGCCCTGAGAAGGAAACCTGAGATGAGTCATCAAGGTCAGGCAGGAACCCTTGACAATGGACCTGGAAAGAACCATCTGCCAGAGAGGCCAGCGGCAGGAGGGAGGACAAGGGAGAAGATAAGGCGCGGACACCAGGGATCCATCCAGCAGCAGGGAGGGCAGCTGCAGGCCCATTACAGAAGGACACTCAGGGAACGCTTATCAGCTGGGACATGGAACACCTTCCCCCGGGCATTCCAGCAAATCTTAAAGGGCCGGGAACTGCAATCTGTGATCAATCAAACAGCCCAGGACTGTTTTGGGTGCCTGGAATCAATAAGCCAGATAAGAACTGCAACCCGAAATAGGGGAAATAACGGAGCCCAGGAGAAAAAAAAAACAAAAAAAGGTTTCAAAAATGGAAGAAGGACAGAGCAATCCCAAAAGGTAACTACCTTCGCTTCCAGCGTTTATTTCATCTAGTCAGGGGGAAACTGGCCAAAATAATTTTGGAGGACACAGAATGTTTGTCCTGTGATATACCACCCGGAGAAATTTATTCGGTTTTTAAGACAAGATGGGAAACACCTAGCAACTTGGATAGCCTTGGGGACTTTGAAATTGACGGGAAGGCTGACAATACTGCCTTCAGAGCATTAATTACGGCTAAAGAAATTGAAAAGCACGTGCAGGAAATGAGCAAGGGCTCGGCTCCAGGTCCAGATGGGGTCACCCTTGGGGACATCGTAAAGATGGATCCCGGGTACTCCAGGACCACGGAGACTTTCAACTTATGGTTAACATCTGGTAAAATCCGGGACATGGTGAGGGGCTGCAGGACGGTTTTGACCCCCAAGTCGACGAAACCGGAACGTTTAAAAGACATTAATAACTGGAGGCCTATCACAATCAGTTCCATCTTGTTGAGACTGTTCTCCAGGATTATAACAGCAAGGCTAAGCAAGGCCTGCCCCCTCAACCCAAGGCAAAGAGGCTTTATCAGAGCGGCGGGATGCTCTGAAAACCTGAAACTCCTGCAGACTATAATCAGCAGGGGCAATGAGTTCGGAGAAAGGGCTGACCACCCGCTCCGCTCTCGCCTTCGAATGTGGTCCCAATTCGTTGGCAAATTCCGGATCCGACTTTGGGGGGGGGGGGCGGGAGGGTCTGGGGGCCGCCGGTACGCCTGTTCAGGGTATCGGTTGGCACTCAGACTTCCCACTCCGACTGGGTAGACCTGTTGTCCAGGAGCAATCCTGGACCCACGTCTAAGTCCCAGGGTGTCGTCCTGGTGTCTCTTTTTCCTAGGCACTGGGTTGACCTGTCACCTAAAAACCTCCAGGCAGACCTGGTGGCTCAAAATTTAACATCTAAAACTTCCCCTAATTTGGCTGAAAACGATTTGGCTCTGCTGGTGAACTTAGAGTTCTATAGATCGGACTTGCATGGGCTTGAAAGTATTAATTTTTGTATGGGGAGGGACAGATTGAGCGGGTTACCTGATGTGTATGAACAACTTTTACCACAACCGTGTGTGGGAGAGACTTTGTGTTTTAGGCCCCCACGAGACAGCGAACCGTTTGTGCTTGAGGAGGAGAGAGGCTAAGAGAAGGAGGGCACATCAGAAACATCTCCTCCAACGCCTGGGAAACATGGGGGGAAAGCACCGGAGGACATCGTGACGGTGACCGTCCCTGACAAAAATCCACCTTGTCCTTGCTGTGGTACCCGGGTAAACTCTATGTTGGGCCTGATCGAACATCTGAAGGTCTTACATGGGAAAAGGGAGGTTTGTTTTCCATGTGCTAAATGTGGAAAGGAAAAGAATAACTATCACAGTGTTGTTTGTCATTTTGCAAAATGCAGGGGACCGGAGACTGCAAAAGCTCCGGCTGGGGAGTGGATCTGTGAGGTATGCAACAGAGACTTTTCAACCAAAATTGGCCTTGGACAGCACAAAAGATTGGCACACCCATCGGTGAGAAACCAAGAAGGGATCGCTGCTTCCCAACCGAAAGAAACATCGAATCGAGGAGCCCACAAAAAATGCTGGTCAAAGGAGGAGGAAGAACTCCTGGTGAGGATGGAGGCTCAATTCGAGGAGCACAAAAACATCAATAAGCTTATTGCAGAACGCATAACCACCAAAACAGCAAAGCAAATCAGCGACAAAAAGAGACTGCTTCCCAAAAAATCAGCGGAAAAAATCCCCCCAAACGAACCTGAAGTGAGCTACCACACCAAGAGTGCAGCCGCGGGCCTGAGAAGGAAACCTGAGATGAGTCATCAAGGTCAGGCAGGAACCCTTGACAATGGACCTGGAAAGAACCATCTGCCAGAGAGGCCAGCGGCAGGAGGGAGGACAAGGGAGAAGATAAGGCGCGGACACCAGGGATCCATCCAGCAGCAGGGAGGGCAGCTGCAGGCCCATTACAGAAGGACACTCGGGGAACGCTTATCAGCTGGGACATGGAACACCTTCCCCCGGGCATTCCAGCAAATCTTGAAGGGCCGGGAACTGCAATCTGTGATCAATCAAACAGCCCAGGACTGTTTTGGGTGCCTGGAATCAATAAGCCAGATAAGAACTGCAACCCGAAATAGGGGAAATAATGGAGCCCAGGAGAAAAAAAAAACCAAAAAAACCGTTTCAAAAATGGAAGAAGGACAGAGCAATCCCAAAAGGTAACTACCTTCGCTTCCAGCGTTTATTTCATCTAGTCAGGGGGAAACTGGCCAAAATAATTTTAGAGGACACAGAATGTTTGTCCTGTGATATACCACCCGGAGAAATTTATTCGGTTTTTAAGACAAGATGGGAAACACCTAGCAACTTGGATAGCCTTGGGGACTTTGAAATTCACGGGAAGGCTGACAATACTGCCTTCAGAGCATTAATTACGGCTAAAGAAATTGAAAAGCACGTGCAGGAAATGAGCAAGGGCTCGGCTCCAGGTCCAGACAGGGTCACCCTTGGGGACATCGTAAAGATGGATCCCGGGTACTCCAGGACCACGGAGACTTTCAACTTATGGTTAACATCTGGTAAAATCCGGGACATGGTGAGGGGCTGCAGGACGGTTTTGATCCCCAAGTCGACGAAACCGGAACGTTTAAAAGACATTAATAACTGGAGGCCTATCACAATCAGTTCCATCTTGTTGAGACTGTTCTCCAGGATTATAACAGCAAGGCTAAGCAAGGCCTGCCCCCTCAACCCAAGGCAAAGAGGCTTTATCAGAGCGGCGGAATGCTCTGAAAACCTGAAACTCCTGCAGACTATAATCAGCAGGGGCAATGAGTTCGGAGAAAGGGCTGACCACCCGCTCCGCTCTCGCCTTCGAATGTGGTCCCAATTCGTTGGCAAATTCTGGATCCGACTTTGGGGGGGGAGGGGGGGGAGGGTCTGTGGGCCGCCGGTACGCCTGTTCAGGGTATCGGCTGGCACTCAGACTTCCCACTCCGACTGGGTAGACCTCTTATGCAGGAGCAATCCTGGACCCACGTTTAAGTCCCAGGGCGTCGACCTGGTGTCTCTTTTTCCTAGGCACTGGGTTGACCTGTCACCTAAAAACCTCCAGGCAGACCTGGTGGCTCAAAATTTAACATCTAAAACTTCCCCTAATTTGGCTGAAAACGATTTGGCTCTGCTGGTGAACTTAGAGTTCTATAGATCGGACTTGCATGGGCTTGAAAGTATTAATTTTTGTATGGGGAGGGACAGATTGAGCGGGTTACCTGATGTGTATGAACAACTTTTACCACAACCGTGTGTGGGAGAGACTTTGTGTTTTAGGCCCCCACGAGACAGCGAACCGTTTGTGCTTGAGGAGGAGAGAGGCTAAGAGAAGGAGGGCACATCAGAAACATCTCCTCCAACGCCTGGGAAACATGGGGGGAAAGCACCGGAGGACATCGTGACGGTGACCGTCCCTGACAAAAATCCACCTTGTCCTTGCTGTGGTACCCGGGTAAACTCTATGTTGGGCCTGATCGAACATCTGAAGGTCTTACATGGGAAAAGGGAGGTTTGTTTTCCATGTGCTAAATGTGGAAAGGAAAAGAATAACTATCACAGTGTTGTTTGTCATTTTGCAAAATGCAGGGGACCGGAGACTGCAAAAGCTCCGGCTGGGGAGTGGATCTGTGAGGTATGCAACAGAGACTTTTCAACCAAAATTGGCCTTGGACAGCACAAAAGATTGGCACACCCATCGGTGAGAAACCAAGAAAGGATCGCTGCTTCCCAACCGAAAGAAACATCGAATCGAGGAGCCCACAAAAAATGCTGGTCAAAGGAGGAGGAAGAACTCCTGGTGAGGATGGAGGCTCAATTCGAGGAGCACAAAAACATCAATAAGCTTATTGCAGAACGCATAACCACCAAAACAGCAAAGCAAATCAGCGACAAAAAGAGACTGCTTCCCAAAAAATCAGCGGAAAAAATCCCCCCAAACGAACCTGGAGTGAGCTACCACACCAAGAGTGCAGCCGCGGGCCTGAGAAGGAAACCTGAGATGAGTCATCAAGGTCAGGCAGGAACCCTTGACAATGGACCTGGAAAGAACCATCTGCCAGAGAGGCCAGCGGCAGGAGGGAGGACAAGGGAGAAGATAAGGCGCGGACACCAGGGATCCATCCAGCAGCAGGGAGGGCAGCTGCAGGCCCATTACAGAAGGACACTCGGGGAACGCTTATCAGCTGGGACATGTAACACCTTCCCCCGGGCATTCCAGCAAATCTTGAAGGGCCGGGAACTGCAATCTGTGATCAATCAAACAGCCCAGGACTGTTTTGGGTGCCTGGAATCAATAAGCCAGATAAGAACTGCAACCCGAAATAGGGGAAATAATGGAGCCCAGGAGAAAAAAAAAAACAAAAAAACCGTTTCAAAAATGGAAGAAGGACAGAGCAATCCCAAAAGGTAACTACCTTCGCTTCCAGCGTTTATTTCATCTAGTCAGGGGGAAACTGGCCAAAATAATTTTAGAGGACACAGAATGTTTGTCCTGTGATATACCACCCGGAGAAATTTATTCGGTTTTTAAGACAAGATGGGAAACACCTAGCAACTTGGATAGCCTTGGGGACTTTGAAATTCACGGGAAGGCTGACAATACTGCCTTCAGAGCATTAATTACGGCTAAAGAAATTGAAAAGCACGTGCAGGAAATGAGCAAGGGCTCGGCTCCAGGTCCAGACAGGGTCACCCTTGGGGACATCGTAAAGATGGATCCCGGGTACTCCAGGACCACGGAGACTTTCAACTTATGGTTAACATCTGGTAAAATCCGGGACATGGTGAGGGGCTGCAGGACGGTTTTGATCCCCAAGTCGACGAAACCGGAACGTTTAAAAGACATTAATAACTGGAGGCCTATCACAATCAGTTCCATCTTGTTGAGACTGTTCTCCAGGATTATAACAGCAAGGCTAAGCAAGGCCTGCCCCCTCAACCCAAGGCAAAGAGGCTTTATCAGAGCGGCGGGATGCTCTGAAAACCTGAAACTCCTGCAGACTATAATCAGCAGGGGCAATGAGTTCGGAGAAAGGGCTGACCACCCGCTCCGCTCTCGCCTTCGAATGTGGTCCCAATTCGTTGGCAAATTCTGGATCCGACTTTGGGGGGGGGGGGGGGGGGGGAGGGTCTGTGGGCCGCCGGTACGCCTGTTCAGGGTATCGGCTGGCACTCAGACTTCCCACTCCAACTGGGTAGACCTCTTATGCAGGAGCAATCCTGGACCCACGTTTAAGTCCCAGGGCGTCGACCTGGTGTCTCTTTTTCCTAGGCACTGGGTTGACCTGTCACCTAAAAACCTCCAGGCAGACCTGGTGGCTCAAAATTTAACATCTAAAACTTCCCCTAATTTGGCTGAAAACGATTTGGCTCTGCTGGTGAACTTAGAGTTCTATAGATCGGACTTGCATGGGCTTGAAAGTATTAATTTTTGTATGGGGAGGGACAGATTGAGCGGGTTACCTGATGTGTATGAACAACTTTTACCACAACCGTGTGTGGGAGAGACTTTGTGTTTTAGGCCCCCACGAGACAGCGAACCGTTTGTGCTTGAGGAGGAGAGAGGCTAAGAGAAGGAGGGCACATCAGAAACATCTCCTCCAACGCCTGGGAAACATGGGGGGAAAGCACCGGAGGACATCGTGACGGTGACCGTCCCTGACAAAAATCCACCTTGTCCTTGCTGTGGTACCCGGGTAAACTCTATGTTGGGCCTGATCGAACATCTGAAGGTCTTACATGGGAAAAGGGAGGTTTGTTTTCCATGTGCTAAATGTGGAAAGGAAAAGAATAACTATCACAGTGTTGTTTGTCATTTTGCAAAATGCAGGGGACCGGAGACTGCAAAAGCTCCGGCTGGGGAGTGGATCTGTGAGGTATGCAACAGAGACTTTTCAACCAAAATTGGCCTTGGACAGCACAAAAGATTGGCACACCCATCGGTGAGAAACCAAGAAAGGATCGCTGCTTCCCAACCGAAAGAAACATCGAATCGAGGAGCCCACAAAAAATGCTGGTCAAAGGAGGAGGAAGAACTCCTGGTGAGGATGGAGGCTCAATTCGAGGAGCACAAAAACATCAATAAGCTTATTGCAGAACGCATAACCACCAAAACAGCAAAGCAAATCAGCGACAAAAAGAGACTGCTTCCCAAAAAATCAGCGGAAAAAATCCCCCCAAACGAACCTGGAGTGAGCTACCACACCAAGAGTGCAGCCGCGGGCCTGAGAAGGAAACCTGAGATGAGTCATCAAGGTCAGGCAGGAACCCTTGACAATGGACCTGGAAAGAACCATCTGCCAGAGAGGCCAGCGGCAGGAGGGAGGACAAGGGAGAAGATAAGGCGCGGACACCAGGGATCCATCCAGCAGCAGGGAGGGCAGCTGCAGGCCCATTACAGAAGGACACTCGGGGAACGCTTATCAGCTGGGACATGTAACACCTTCCCCCGGGCATTCCAGCAAATCTTGAAGGGCCGGGAACTGCAATCTGTGATCAATCAAACAGCCCAGGACTGTTTTGGGTGCCTGGAATCAATAAGCCAGATAAGAACTGCAACCCGAAATAGGGGAAATAATGGAGCCCAGGAGAAAAAAAAAAACAAAAAAACCGTTTCAAAAATGGAAGAAGGACAGAGCAATCCCAAAAGGTAACTACCTTCGCTTCCAGCGTTTATTTCATCTAGTCAGGGGGAAACTGGCCAAAATAATTTTAGAGGACACAGAATGTTTGTCCTGTGATATACCACCCGGAGAAATTTATTCGGTTTTTAAGACAAGATGGGAAACACCTAGCAACTTGGATAGCCTTGGGGACTTTGAAATTGACGGGAAGGCTGACAATACTGCCTTCAGAGCATTAATTACGGCTAAAGAAATTGAAAAGCACGTGCAGGAAATGAGCAAGGGCTCGGCTCCAGGTCCAGACAGGGTCACCCTTGGGGACATCGTAAAGATGGATCCCGGGTACTCCAGGACCACGGAGACTTTCAACTTATGGTTAACATCTGGTAAAATCCGGGACATGGTGAGGGGCTGCAGGACGGTTTTGATCCCCAAGTCGACGAAACCGGAACGTTTAAAAGACATTAATAACTGGAGGCCTATCACAATCAGTTCCATCTTGTTGAGACTGTTCTCCAGGATTATAACAGCAAGGCTAAGCAAGGCCTGCCCCCTCAACCCAAGGCAAAGAGGCTTTATCAGAGCGGCGGGATGCTCTGAAAACCTGAAACTCCTGCAGACTATAATCAGCAGGGGCAATGAGTTCGGAGAAAGGGCTGACCACCCGCTCCGCTCTCGCCTTCGAATGTGGACCAAATTCTTTGGCAAATTCTGGATCCGACTTTGGGGGGGGAGGGGGGGGAGGGTCTGGGGGCCGCCGGTACGCCTGTTCAGGGTATCGGTTGGCACTCAAACTTCCCACTCCGACTGGGTAGACCTCTTATGCAGGAGCAATCCTGGACCCACGTTTAAGTCCCAGGGCGTCGACCTGGTGTCTCTTTTTCCTAGGCACTGGGTTGACCTGTCACCTAAAAACCTCCAGGCAGACCTGGTGGCTCAAAATTTAACATCTAAAACTTCCCCTAATTTGGCTGAAAACGATTTGGCTCTGCTGGTGAACTTAGAGTTCTATAGATCGGGCTTGCATGTGCTTGAAAGTATTAATTTTTGTATGGGGAGGGACAGATTGAGCGGGTTACCTGATGTGTATGAACAACTTTTACCACAACCGTGTGTGGGAGAGACTTTGTGTTTTAGGCCCCCACGAGACAGCGAACCGTTTGTGCTTGAGGAGGAGAGAGGCTAAGAGAAGGAGGGCACATCAGAAACATCTCCTCCAACGCCTGGGAAACATGGGGGGAAAGCACCGGAGGACATCGTGACGGTGACCGTCCCTGACAAAAATCCACCTTGTCCTTGCTGTGGTACCCGGGTAAACTCTATGTTGGGCCTGATCGAACATCTGAAGGTCTTACATGGGAAAAGGGAGGTTTGTTTTCCATGTGCTAAATGTGGAAAGGAAAAGAATAACTATCATAGTGTTGTTTGTCATTTTGCAAAATGCAGGGGACCGGAGACTGCAAAAGCTCCGGCTGGGGAGTGGATCTGTGAGGTATGCAACAGAGACTTTTCAACCAAAATTGGCCTTGGACAGCACAAAAGATTGGCACACCCATCGGTGAGAAACCAAGAAAGGATCGCTGCTTCCCAACCGAAAGAAACATCGAATCGAGGAGCCCACAAAAAATGCTGGTCAAAGGAGGAGGAAGAACTCCTGGTGAGGATGGAGGCTCAATTCGAGGAGCACAAAAACATCAATAAGCTTATTGCAGAACGCATAACCACCAAAACAGCAAAGCAAATCAGCGACAAAAAGAGACTGCTTCCCAAAAAATCAGCGGAAAAAATCCCCCCAAACGAACCTGGAGTGAGCTACCACACCAAGAGTGCAGCCGCGGGCCTGAGAAGGAAACCTGAGATGAGTCATCAAGGTCAGGCAGGAACCCTTGACAATGGACCTGGAAAGAACCATCTGCCAGAGAGGCCAGCGGCAGGAGGGAGGACAAGGGAGAAGATAAGGCGCGGACACCAGGGATCCATCCAGGCAGCAGGGAGGGCAGCTGCAGGCCCATTACAGAAGGACACTCGGGGAACGCTTATCAGCTGGGACATGTAACACCTTCCCCCGGGCATTCCAGCAAATCTTGAAGGGCCGGGAACTGCAATCTGTGATCAATCAAACAGCCCAGGACTGTTTTGGGTGCCTGGAATCAATAAGCCAGATAAGAACTGCAACCCGAAATAGGGGAAATAATGGAGCCCAGGAGAAAAAAAAAAACAAAAAAACCGTTTCAAAAATGGAAGAAGGACAGAGCAATCCCAAAAGGTAACTACCTTCGCTTCCAGCGTTTATTTCATCTAGTCAGGGGGAAACTGGCCAAAATAATTTTAGAGGACACAGAATGTTTGTCCTGTGATATACCACCCGGAGAAATTTATTCGGTTTTTAAGACAAGATGGGAAACACCTAGCAACTTGGATAGCCTTGGGGACTTTGAAATTGACGGGAAGGCTGACAATACTGCCTTCAGAGCATTAATTACGGCTAAAGAAATTGAAAAGCACGTGCAGGAAATGAGCAAGGGCTCGGCTCCAGGTCCAGACAGGGTCACCCTTGGGGACATCGTAAAGATGGATCCCGGGTACTCCAGGACCACGGAGACTTTCAACTTATGGTTAACATCTGGTAAAATCCGGGACATGGTGAGGGGCTGCAGGACGGTTTTGATCCCCAAGTCGACGAAACCGGAACGTTTAAAAGACATTAATAACTGGAGGCCTATCACAATCAGTTCCATCTTGTTGAGACTGTTCTCCAGGATTATAACAGCAAGGCTAAGCAAGGCCTGCCCCCTCAACCCAAGGCAAAGAGGCTTTATCAGAGCGGCGGGATGCTCTGAAAACCTGAAACTCCTGCAGACTATAATCAGCAGGGGCAATGAGTTCGGAGAAAGGGCTGACCACCCGCTCCGCTCTCGCCTTCGAATGTGGACCAAATTCTTTGGCAAATTCTGGATCCGACTTTGGGGGGGGAGGGGGGGGAGGGTCTGGGGGCCGCCGGTACGCCTGTTCAGGGTATCGGTTGGCACTCAAACTTCCCACTCCGACTGGGTAGACCTCTTATGCAGGAGCAATCCTGGACCCACGTTTAAGTCCCAGGGCGTCGACCTGGTGTCTCTTTTTCCTAGGCACTGGGTTGACCTGTCACCTAAAAACCTCCAGGCAGACCTGGTGGCTCAAAATTTAACATCTAAAACTTCCCCTAATTTGGCTGAAAACGATTTGGCTCTGCTGGTGAACTTAGAGTTCTATAGATCGGGCTTGCATGTGCTTGAAAGTATTAATTTTTGTATGGGGAGGGACAGATTGAGCGGGTTACCTGATGTGTATGAACAACTTTTACCACAACCGTGTGTGGGAGAAACTTTGTGTTTTAGGCCCCCACGAGACAGCGAACCGTTTGTGCTTGAGGAGGAGAGAGGCTAAGAGAAGGAGGGCACATCAGAAACATCTCCTCCAACGCCTGGGAAACATGGGGGGAAAGCACCGGAGGACATCGTGACGGTGACCGTCCCTGACAAAAATCCACCTTGTCCTTGCTGTGGTACCCGGGTAAACTCTATGTTGGGCCTGATCGAACATCTGAAGGTCTTACATGGGAAAAGGGAGGTTTGTTTTCCATGTGCTAAATGTGGAAAGGAAAAGAATAACTATCATAGTGTTGTTTGTCATTTTGCAAAATGCAGGGGACCGGAGACTGCAAAAGCTCCGGCTGGGGAGTGGATCTGTGAGGTATGCAACAGAGACTTTTCAACCAAAATTGGCCTTGGACAGCACAAAAGATTGGCACACCCATCGGTGAGAAACCAAGAAAGGATCGCTGCTTCCCAACCGAAAGAAACATCGAATCGAGGAGCCCACAAAAAATGCTGGTCAAAGGAGGAGGAAGAACTCCTGGTGAGGATGGAGGCTCAATTCGAGGAGCACAAAAACATCAATAAGCTTATTGCAGAACGCATAACCACCAAAACAGCAAAGCAAATCAGCGACAAAAGGAGACTGCTTCCCAAAAAATCAGCGGAAAAAATCCCCCCAAACGAACCTGGAGTGAGCCCCCCAAACGAACCTGGAGTCAGCCCCCCAAACGAACATGGAGTGAGCTACCACACCAGGAGTGCAGCCGGGGGCCTGAGAAGGAAACCTGAGATGAGTCATCAAGGTCAGGCAGGAACCCTTGACAATGGACCTGGAAAGAACCATCTGCCAGAGAGGCCAGCGGCAGGAGGGAGGACAAGGGAGAAGATAAGGCGCGGACACCAGGGATCCATCCAGCAGCAGGGAGGGCAGCTGCAGGCCCATTACAGAAGGACACTCGGGGAACGCTTATCAGCTGGGACATGTAACACCTTCCCCCGGGCATTCCAGCAAATCTTGAAGGGCCGGGAACTGCAATCTGTGATCAATCAAACAGCCCAGGACTGTTTTGGGTGCCTGGAATCAATAAGCCAGATAAGAACTGCAACCCGAAATAGGGGAAACAACGGAGCCCAGGAGAAAAAAAAACAAAAAAAGGTTTCAAAAATGGAAGAAGGACAGAGCAATCCCAAAAGGTAACTACCTTCGCTTCCAGCGTTTATTTCATCTAGTCAGGGGGAAACTGGCCAAAATAATTTTAGAGGACACAGAATGTTTGTCCTGTGATATACCACCCGGAGAAATTTATTCGGTTTTTAAGACAAGATGGGAAACACCTAGCAACTTGGATAGCTTTGGGGACTTTGAAATTGACGGGAAGGCTGACAATACTGCCTTCAGAGCATTAATTACGGCTAAAGAAATTGAAAAGCACGTGCAGGAAATGAGCAAGGGCTCGGCTCCGGGTCCAGACGGGGTCACCCTTGGGGACATCGTAAAGATGGATCCCGGGTACTCCAGGACCACGGAGACTTTCAACTTATGGTTAACATCTGGTAAAATCCGGGACATGGTGAGGGGCTGCAGGACGGTTTTGATCCCCAAGTCGACGAAACCGGAACGTTTAAAAGACAGTAATAACTGGAGGCCTATCACAATCAGTTCCATCTTGTTGAGACTGTTCTCCAGGATTATAACAGCAAGGCTAAGCAAGGCCTGCCCCCTCAACCCAAGGCAAAGAGGCTTTATCAGAGCGGCGGGATGCTCTGAAAACCTGAAACTCCTGCAGACTATAATCAGCAGGGGCAATGAGTTCGGAGAAAGGGCTGACCACCCGCTCCGCTCTCGCCTTCGAATGTGGTCCCAATTCGTTGGCAAATTCCGGATCTGACTTTGGGGGGGGAGGGGGGGGAGGGTCTGGGGACCGCCGGTACGCCTGTTCAGGGTATCGGTTGGCACTCAGACTTCCCACTCCGACTGGGTAGACCTGTTGTCCAGGAGCAATCCTGGACCCACGTCTAAGTCCCAGGGCGTCGACCTGGTGTCTCTTTTTCCTAGGCACTGGGTTGACCTGTCACCTAAAAACCTCCAGGCAGACCTGGTGGCTCAAAATTTAACATCTAAAACTTCCCCTAATTTGGCTGAAAACGATTTGGCTCTGCTGGTGAACTTAGAGTTCTATAGATCGGGCTTGCATGTGCTTGAAAGTATTAATTTTTGTATGGGGAGGGACAGATTGAGCGGGTTACCTGATGTGTATGAACAACTTTTACCACAACCGTGTGTGGGAGAAACTTTGTGTTTTAGGCCCCCACGAGACAGCGAACCGTTTGTGCTTGAGGAGGAGAGAGGCTAAGAGAAGGAGGGCACATCAGAAACATCTCCTCCAACGCCTGGGAAACATGGGGGGAAAGCACCGGAGGACATCGTGACGGTGACCGTCCCTGACAAAAATCCACCTTGTCCTTGCTGTGGTACCCGGGTAAACTCTATGTTGGGCCTGATCGAACATCTGAAGGTCTTACATGGGAAAAGGGAGGTTTGTTTTCCATGTGCTAAATGTGGAAAGGAAAAGAATAACTATCATAGTGTTGTTTGTCATTTTGCAAAATGCAGGGGACCGGAGACTGCAAAAGCTCCGGCTGGGGAGTGGATCTGTGAGGTATGCAACAGAGACTTTTCAACCAAAATTGGCCTTGGACAGCACAAAAGATTGGCACACCCATCGGTGAGAAACCAAGAAAGGATCGCTGCTTCCCAACCGAAAGAAACATCGAATCGAGGAGCCCACAAAAAATGCTGGTCAAAGGAGGAGGAAGAACTCCTGGTGAGGATGGAGGCTCAATTCGAGGAGCACAAAAACATCAATAAGCTTATTGCAGAACGCATAACCACCAAAACAGCAAAGCAAATCAGCGACAAAAGGACACTGCTTCCCAAAAAATCAGCGGAAAAAATCCCCCCAAATGAACCTGGAGTGAGCCCCCCAAACGAACCTGGAGTCAGCCCCCCAAACGAACCTGGAGTCAGCCCCCCAAACGAACATGGAGTGAGCTACCACACCAGGAGTGCAGCCGCGGCCCTGAGAAGGAAACCTGAGATGAGTCATCAAGGTCAGGCAGGAACCCTTGACAATGGACCTGCAAAGAACCATCTGCCAGAGAGGCCAGCAGCAGGAGGGAGGACAAGGGAGAAGATAAGGCGCCACCCTGATAAGGATGACGGACAGCAGGGATCCATCCAGCAGCAGGGAGGGAAGCTGCAGGCCCATTACAGAAGGACACTTGGGGAACGCTTATCAGCTGGGACATGTAACACCTTCCCCCGGGTGTGGGAACTCAAAATGCTTTTCCGACATTTGCAAATATTCCTATGAGTCAGAGACCCTGGCAGACAGCTGGAGACAGCTGTGGTTTGGATTTTGAGCCATGGAATGAGTTACCTGCTCTGCAGGAAGAGCAAGAAGAGACAAAAATCTAGAATTTACAGTAGATAAAGGAGAAGTAGCTATAAGTTAGAGGAGAGTATTTTTACATTATGTTCATGGGGGTTTTGACCGATGTACGGGGGGGTCACGATTGGTACAGGGGGGGTATGAAAAATCCAACATGGAGGATTTGGGGTGTGACTTGTCCTTTTCCTCCTTCTTCTTACCCTCCATCTTCTTGGTGATGTTGGCATCTTTTAATTGGGTTTTACTGAAAACACACTGTCCAACATAGGTGCTAAATATTGGCAGGAAATAGTAAACATGTAGTACGTAGCAGGTAGTATTTAATCTCTGTGCCTGCCTCTCAAGGTCAGATGCTCCCTTTCTGCCTTGCTGGACAGACCTCGGCAAGGACACAGAGAGAATTGATAGATAAGAAATAGTAAACAACAGTTAAGAAGTCTGCGCCTTCTCTCGGCCAGCAGCCAAAGAGACAAGCTTCCTGATAATTTGAAATAAATCATCAAGAGACTGAATACTGCGGCTGCTGTGTCTTCCTCCATCAGTGCAGGCCAGTGAAGGCCTTCTGCACCATCCCGGAGTCACCTCAGCACTAGAGGGACATCCGAGATCTGGCCTCCCTGGGTGGGCACATCCGAAGGCATTTCAGAAGTATCCAGAGACGAGAAGCTGAGCCACCAAGCGATCTTGCCTGCACAAGAAGAGAGAAGGAAAGCAGGTTTTCCCAGAAGATCCCAGTGAAGAAGACAGCAGGGAGCGTGACACAGAGTATCTTGATCTCACCAAACTCACCTCGAGACCAGCTCGGAGAGGAGGAGATTCAGAAGCGCGCCTGGATCTGCTCACCTGTGACCTGCTGGACAGGGACCAGTGCCATCTTCGGACCGACCTCGCGTCGATACAGCTTGGTGAGAATGTCAATTTGAGAACATGGCGGTGGGACATTCCCAGGAAGAGGCCCAAGTTCTAGCAGATTTACAGGGAATCATCTCCACACATCCTGTGGAAATCAGTTCGAAAAAATTAAAGGCTTTGCTATTGTGGGTGCAGTATAATTTCCCAAACACAGAGAAACGCCTCTTATATGAGGTGGGGTTTTGGCAGCAGATGAACAGAGAATTATATTATAGAGCCGTAAAAAACGATAAGATAGCTGCAAAGCTCCTGACTTCAGCTAGAACAGTGTTGGAATCGCTGTCACAGGGAAGCAGGGGTTTTGCAGGGCCATCTAGGGTCTCTGCCGGGACCCAGGGGGAGGGGTCAGCCAGCCAGCCGCTAGGCATGACTTCCCCCATCACAGAGGCAGAGAAAGCGGATTTACCTCCCGCGGGAGAAGAGGGGTTTGGGTTTCCGCCACCCCCCAGGTCCCCGATTTCTGCCTGCTCTTTAGATTCACTGGAGGAAAACAATTCCCCAGGCTCCTCCGATGGAGAAAGCCCCCAGGGAGCGGCGTAAGTCACCATCCCACCCGAGGGCCAAGCGCGGGCGGTTGCGGGCGCGGAACGCGGCGGGGCAGAGCCGAGCGCGGAACGCGGCGTGGCCGGGGTCGCGGCAGCAGCGGGGGGGTCGGAGGCGGCCGCGGGGGAAGCCATAGAGAGTAGAGAGCTGGTGGGGAAAGGATTAGAGCGGATCTCCGTCACTGCGAACGCGCGGAGCTCGGGACGGGCGGTCGCGGCGGCGGCGGGAGCAGAGGGAGAGACGGGGCGGGGAGGGAGCGCGGCGGGAACCGAGGGCGCGATGAGCTTACGTTCAGGGCGTCCGATGATGCGCGCCATGACACGGCTCCTAGAAACTGCCTTACAGGCGCCGGAGGAAGGCTCCCGGGCGGAGGCGCTGGCTCCGCGACAGACAGAGAGCAATCCAGAACTCTCTGTCGCAGCGGCGGTGACGCGCTTCCGAGTGGTGAAGCGGTTTCCGGAGGCCGGGGCGGGGGAGGAGTTTTCCCGTGTTGTCGTGGCAACGGGGACGCGAACGGGGCGGGAAGTGCCCTCTCAGGCTGCGGGCGGGGGCTTGGAAAGTGGGATGGAGACATCTGAGCAGGAACGGGAGCAGGGGGAGAGTGACGTCAGCAGCGGGGGAAGCGGGGAGTCTGCTAGGCTCGCGGCCGCGCGGGGCGGGAAGAAACGCAGGCGGGGCCGGGGTCGGAGCAGGGCAGTCCCAACCCCCGTGATGATGCAAGTGGGAACGGGGCGTGACCGAGATGACGACATCCCCTCGGGCACCGCCCCTCCCCTGCCTCCATGGCAACAGGTAGAGCCAGCCCAGATTCGCAGTCAATCACAAACAGCTCCTGATATTACAAAGCAAAAACAGTCTAGGCAACAAGAAACAGTATCCCAAAGCGCAGGACTTGCGATAGTAAAGCGAGCTTTGGAAGAAATGATAAAAGGACTGTCATTAGAGGAGGAAACATCAGAGCAATGTACGACTCCGACCACGGGCGGTCGGGCGGCAGCGCCACCCAGTGGTGGGACTGTAACATTGCAGCACTTTTTTCCAGTTTCATATAAAAAGGTCTCCAAAGGGAAAAAAACCGCGACGATGAGACGACAGCAGGAGTCTTCGCAGACTTCAGGGCGATGTGAGACCCAGGACATCTCTGACGGGGCGCAACAACAGGATGACACCATATACATCACAACCTCGGAGGGCACTCCAGGTTGGCCGGTCCCAATGTCAAGGTCTGCTGACTCCTCGGGTCAGGGAGAATCAATCTTGATAATGTTACGGTATTTAATTGCAGCCTTGGAGGCACATCCAGAGCTGTTGGCACATCTTCCTAGAATTTTCCACATGATGTTAGGTAGTAATATTTTCTCGTCTGCAGCAGAGGTTCCGCTTTTACTCGAAAACGTTCAGGCTTCGTCCTCACAAATGCCGTCGGTGCCGGTGAGTTCTCCTTCACACAGACAGGTACCTGCAAAGCCCTCAGATTTGCCAGAGGCGAGACTGAATTGGCCGGAGATCAGAAGGGATTTGGAAAGAGAAAGAGGTCTTTTACAGGGCTCGGGAAATATAATGATGCCAGTCAATTATGATGCACAGGGACAAAACCCGAGATGGGAGCGACTGGACCGTAATGCCATCAAAGACTTAGCCAAGGCCGTCAGAGACAGTGGGTTGTCGTCACCATATTTTAAGCAAACGTTAAAAAGCATTTTTGGAGCATATGATTTAACACCGTATGACCTTAAATATCTCACAACATCAATTCTTACAGACGCCCAAGCACTCGTGTGGCAGAAGGCGTGGAGGAGAGCTTTGGAGGAGCTGAGAGCCAGGTACCAGGGCAGACCAAATGCAAATCTCACCGTGGCACAGTTGGCAGGTGATCCTCCAGATGATGACCCAGCCCAGCAGGCGGTGAGGCTTCCGAGGAACGTGCTCAGCGACATCAAAGACGCAGCACGGAGAGCCATTCTACAGATCGCACCTGCAGGGGTCCAGGATACCCTCTTTTCGGAGATCAAGCAGGGTCCCTCAGAACCATTCACCTCCTTCGTGGATCGTCTTTCCCAGGCGGTGGAACGACAGGTATCTGAGGAGAGAGTGAGAGCACCCCTGCTCAAGACCCTCGTCTTCTCCAATGCCAATCAGGAATGCCGACGGATCATCAACCTGATGCCGCACGAGGCCACCTTGGCAGACATCATAGAGGCATGCAGCAAAGTGGGGACACCACAACATGTCGCAGCCATTGTGGAAGAGCAATTGGGGAACAGGTTTGACAAACGTTTTGAAGAAGTTATTGCCTGTGTTAACAAAACCAGTGCCGATTCAGGGAGGCGGTGCTATGGGTGTGGGGCTCAAGGACATATTAAAAAGAACTGCCCACAAGCTACCAAGCACAATAAGCCGCCAGACCTTTGCCCTCGATGTAGGAGAGGGAAACACCATGCAAGCGAGTGCTACTCACAGACTGATGTAGACGGTAGGCCATTGCCGTTGCCGGGAAATGGGAAAAAGAGCGCGAAAAACCAGCGCGCTCCGACACAAATACTGGCTGTGACTCAGGACCAGAAGGGACAATCCATGGGGGACAGCAAACAGAAACTCTCAGCAGAGCAGTTTCAGGGATCCCCAGCGACCCAGTCTTGGTACCACCAGGATTCCAGCGCGTCCTGGCAACCTCCAAATTGACATGTCTTTTGAACAATGACCATGCTGTGATACCCACAGGTGTCACAGGGATTTCTACAAAAAGACAGGACTTTTTAATAATGGCCAGAGACAGAAGTAGCATTCTTGGCCTTGCTGTTTATCCTTCTTTAATTTCAGCAAATAACAAGGAAGAACTGATGGTCACAGCAAAAGCTCTTCGACCGCCTTTGACTATTCCAGAGAACACGCCGATAGCCCAGGCCATGGCTTTGCCATCTCATCCAGAGAAGCAGATCATGCCGGTGTTTAATAGGCAGGACTCTTTTCCTGGTGACCAGGTGGAAATACATGCGTCATGGGTGAAACATTTGAGCCGAGACCGACCCATTGTTACTTGTCAGTTGACTTGCAACGAAAAGACAATTTCTATCACAGGGATGCTTGATACCGGAGAGGACGTTACAGTTATTTCATATATTTTCTGGCCAAGGGACTGGGACTTGATTGCGCCTTTGGGCTCTCTCACAGGCATAGGAGGCAGTTCCCTATGCATGCAGAGTGAGAACGCAATCATTGTCACAGGGCCAGGGAGAAAGACAGCCATCATTCGTCCTTTCATTGTGCAGAAGCCCATCACAGTGTGGGGGAGGGACCTTTTGTCACAGTGGGGACTGAAGTTGGAGTTGGATTTTTAATGGGGGCCACTGAGGCACTCACCACCCTGAAACTAACCTGGAAAACAGATGAACCTATCTGGGTTGGACAGTGGCCCCCTGAAAGAAAGAAATTGAGTGCCTTGAAAAAATTGGTTCAGGAGCAGTTGCAGAAGGGACACATCAAACCAACATCCAGCCCATGGAATTCTCCAGTGTTTGTCATTCACAAGAAGACTTCAGGTTCTTGGAGACTGCTTCATGATCTCAGGAAGATCAACGAGGTCATTGAGGACATGGGTTCTCTTCAGTTGGGACTTCCATCTCTCTCAATGATCCCGAGAGATTGGCCGCTTGTGGTCATCGACCTCAAGGACTGTTTTTTCAGCATTCCACTCCATCCAGATGATGCTCCACGTTTTGCATTTTCTGTTCCAAGTCTCAACAGGGAGGACCCTCCAGAAAGATATCATTGGGTAGTTTTGCCACAAGGCCTCAAAAATAGCCCGACCATCTGCCAGTGGTACGTGGCCAAAGCCTTGCGTCCAGCACGGCAAAGATACCCAGGGGCAAAAATCATTCATTATATGGATGATTTGCTCATTGCAGCACCTACACAGCAGAAGCTGCAGGAGGTCCGTGACTGTGTGGTTGCACAGGTGGAAAAAGCAGGATTGGAAATCAGTACATCGAAGGTACAGGAGGTTGCACCTTGGAAGTATCTGGGATGGAAGATCTCAAAACAGACGATCAGGCCTCAGAAGTTGGAGATCAGCAAGAAAGTCACCACTCTTCGGGATTTGCAACAGCTCATGGGAGAGATCAACTGGATGAGACCAATCCTGGGAATCACCAATGATGACATCTCGTCATTGCTTGACCTTTTGAAAGGGGACAAAGACATGAAAGCTCCCAGGACTTTGACACCTGAAGCACGGAAACTGCTTGAAAAGATCTCGAATATCATACAGCAGAGACAAGCACATCGTTTTGTACAATCACTCCCTTTCCAGTTAGCAGTGTTGGGGGAAGCTGTACAGTTCTATGGGTTGATTTTTCAATGGGATGTGTCACAAAGGGATCCTCTATTAATAATAGAGTGGGTGTTTTTATCTTACAGGTCTCCGAAAACAATCCTTACAGGTGTAGAGATGGCTGCTCAGATTATTATTAAGGCAAGAACTAGGATGTTGACAATGTCAGGAAGGGACTTTTCAACCATTTATCTACCTTTCACAACAGATTACTTCGATTGGGCAATGCAGCAATCACAGGATATCTTAATCGCGTTGTTAGGTTATCCAGGAGCTTGCACAAATCAATTTTTAGCACACATGTTGTTAAGCACGAAAATAACCTTCAGGGAGAAACCAAAAATCCGTGAGGAACCATTGGAAGGGATGACAGTGTTCACTGATGGTTCGGGAAAAACCCACAAGTCAGTGGTCACTTGGCAAAATCCAAAAACAGGGGAATGGGAATCAGATATCAAAAAGGTAGAAGGTTCACCACAAATTACAGAATTGGCAGCAGTGGTCAGAGCTTTTCAATTATTTCAGGAGCCTCTGAATTTGGTCACGGACTCAGCATATGTTGCGAATGTGGTCAAAAGATTAGAGGGATCACTTTTAAAACACACAGATAATGAAATCCTATATTCATACTTAGTAAGCATGAGGAGAATTTTGGAAAATAGAGAAAATAAGTATTTTGTCACACACATTAGAGCGCACACTTCACTTCCAGGGTTTTTGGCAGAAGGAAATGCTCGTGCAGACAAGCTCACAATGCCCATCTCACAGACATTGCCAGACATTTTTGAGCAGGCAAAATTGAGTCATGCTTTCTTTCATCAAAATGCACAAGCATTGAAGGAATCCTTTCGCCTTTCTTTAAGCCAGGCAAGGGAAATCATCAGTGCTTGTCCAGATTGGCAGTTAGTACAGCCACCTGCATCAACAGGAGCAGTCTATCCGAGGGGATTGCAAAGTCTGCAGCTATGGCAGACTGATGTCACGAAATACCCATCATTCGGGAGACTCAAAAACATTCATGTTTCAGTTGATACATTTTCAGGAGCAATTTTTGCATCTTTACATACAGGGGAAACCGCAGAACATGCCTGCAGACATTTTTTGCAAGCATTCGCATCATTAGGAGTGCCACAAGAGGTAAAAACAGACAATGGTCCAACTTATACAGGCAAGGTGCTTGACAAATTTCTGAAGAAATGAGGTGTCAGACACATTTTCGGTATTCCTCATTCCTCGACCGGTCAAGCGATCATTGAAAGGACACACCACACACTGAAATCCCTTTTGGATAAACAGAAAAGAGGAGAGGCAGGTGCAACACCTTATATGTGGTTGAACAAAGCTTTGTATGTTTTGAATTTTCTAAATGGCTCCTTTTCAGAACCTACTCCACCAATTGTCAGGCATTTCACAAACAGTACGCAAGCAAAGCTAAGGGAGAATCCTTTAGTTTTGATCCGGAATCCAGAGTCAGGACAGATTGAAGGCCCATTTGCATTAATAACTTGGGGCAAGGGTTTCGCTTGTGTTTCCACAGGGCAAGGACCAAAGTGGGTGTCAGCAAGGCACGTGAAACCATATCGGGCACAGACACAAGCGGACAAGATCCAGAAAAGCAGAGAGGAAAGCACGCAGACAGAGGCAGACGACGACGCTGCAGAGACTTCTTCAACCAACAAATAATATTTTAGAGACTTGGATTTTTTTCCTAAGAGAAAGTGTTGTTGTATTGCGGGGTTTCTCACAGGGGACATGGACATGGGGTTCAGAAGAGTAATGTTCATGTGCCTCATTTTCTTGCCCATTGCCTTAGGCAATAGGACAGGATTTCCTATGAAACAACCAAAGGAAAATGTGTGGGAAATTTTAGCAAAGGCAGCAAACTTAGACAGCATTTGTCTGACACATTCAAGACCGGGGAAACCTTTTTCAACATGCTTGGTGGGTGTGCCAGTGAAGGAATGGCCAATTCCAAAGGGCATCCCTCCGAGAGTTCTGAAACCTTTTTCAGATCCTGTGGAGGGTTGGCACGTTTGGACACAGTTCCTTCCTGCGGCTCACTTTGAGCCCCCGGAGTTGGACATTCTTGGGTCAACAAGAATGAGATCATGTATCAAATTCAATCCAGAGGGAGCAGCAGAAACGGACAATCATATAGTAGATGTCACTCCAAATGAACCTTTTTATAGAAATGCCTCGTCATGGTGTAATTATACGAAGATGACGAGCAAAATATCCCATCGACATCCAGTCAGATTACCAAAAGGTTTGTTCCTAATTTGTGGGGACAAAATTTGGCCAGCTATCCCTGCAAAATTCAAGGGTGGTCCATGCAGCATTGGTGAACTTTCATTGATAACACCTGATTTGGAAGTTTTGAGAAGACAGACAAACAGGAAAAAGAGATCTTTAGAACAGTATAGCCCAAATTGTGATGATAATGTTTACACCTGGAACAAGGCTCAGAGAATTGCAGTAGCAATTTTCTCACCCCAAGCAGCATCGGGGATGGCCTTGACACAGTTGGATCGCATGGCATGTTGGTTGAGTAAGCATACTCATGCCATTTCCTCTGCACTGAGTGATATGTTAACGGACATTGACAGGGTGAGGCAAGCCACACTTCAAAACAGGGCGGCAATTGATTATTTGCTGCTATCACATGGGCATGGGTGTGAAGAATTCGAAGGAATGTGTTGCATGAATCTATCAGATCACTCAAAATCCATCCATGAAAACATAAAACAGATGCAAAACAGCATCAACAAACTCCAAAAGGTAACAGGATCTTGGTGGGATGACTTTATAAGCATTTTTAATCTCTCGCCACTGTGGAGAGAACTCTTAAGAATAGCATTTTATATTTTTATAGGTTTTGTAATTTTCCTTCTTGTTCTGCCATGCATGTTCCTATGCATCTGAAGGGTCATGAACAGAATGGTAAAACAGGTCTTTTTGGTTCAGATAAGGCGGGGAGATGTCGGAACCCAAAATGCTTTTCTGACATTTTCAAATATTCCTATGAGTCAGAGACCCTGGCAGACAGCTGGAGACAGCTGTGATTTTGATTTTGAGCCATGGAATGAGTTACCAGCTCTGCAGGAAGAGCAAGAAGAGACAAAAATCTAGAATTTACAGTAGATAAAGGAGAAGTAGTTATAAGTTAGAGGAGAGTATTTTTACATTATGTTCATGGGGGTTTTGACCTATGTATGGGGGGGTCAGGATTGGTACAGCGGGGGTATGAAAAATCCAACATGGAGGATTTGGGGTGGGGTGTGACTTGTCCGTTTCCTCCTTCTTCTTACCCTCCATCTTCTTGGTGATGTTGGCATCTTTTAATTGGGTTTTACTGAAAACACACTGTCCAACATAGGTGCTAGATATTGACAGGAAATACTAAACATGTAGTACGTAGCAGGTAGCATATAATCTCTGTGCCTGCCTCTCAAGGTCAGATGCTCCCTTTCTGCCTTGCTGGACAGACCTCGGCAAGGGCACAGAGAGAATTGATATATAAGAAATAGTAAACAACAGTTAAGAAGTCTGCGCCTTTTCTCGGCCAGCAGCCAAAGAGACAAGCTTCCTGATAATTTGAAATAAATCATCAAGAGACTGAATACTGCGGCTGCTGTGTCTTCCGCCATCAGTGCAGGCCAGTGAAGGCCTTCTGCACCATCCCGGAGTCACCTCAGCACTAGAGGGATATCCGAGACCCGGGCATTCCAGCAAATCTTGAATGGCCGGGAACTGCAATCTGTGATCAATCAAACAGCCCAGGACTGTTTTGGGTGCCTGGAATCAATAAGCCAGATAAGAACTGCAACCCGAAATAGGGGAAATAACGGAGCCCGGGAGAAGAAAAACCAAAAAAACCCTTTCAAAAATGGATGAAGGACAGAGCAATCCGAAAAGGTAACTACCTTCGCTTCCAGCGTTTATTTCATCTAGTCAGGGGGAAACTGGCCAAAATAACTTTAGATGACACAGAATGTTTGTCCTGTGATATACCACCCGGAGAAATTGATTCGGTTTTTAAGACAAGATGGGAAACACCTAGCAACTTGGATAGCCTTGGGGACTTTGAAATTGACGGGAAGGCTGACAATACTGCCTTCAGAGCATTAATTACGGCTAAAGAAATTGAAAAGCACGTGCAGGAAATGAGCAAGGGCTCGGCTCCGGGTCCAGACGGGGTCACCCTTGGGGACATCGTAAAGATGGATCCTGGGTACTCCAGGACCACGGAGACTTTCAACTTATGGTTAACATCTGGTAAAATCCGGGACATGGTGAGGGGCTGCAGGACGGTTTTGATCCCCAAATCGACGAAACCGGAACGTTTAAAAGACATTAATAACTGGAGGCCTATCACAATTAGTTCCATCTTGTTGAGACTGTTCTCCAGGATTATAACAGCAAGGCTAAGCAAGGCCTGCCCCCTCAACCCGAGGCAAAGAGGCTTTATCAGAGTGGCGGGATGCTCTGAAACCCTGAAACTCCTGCAGACTATGATCTGGTCAGCCAAAAGAAATCACAGACCTCTGGGTGTCATATTCGTGGACATCGCTAAGGCGTTTGACACCGTGAGCCACCAACACTTCATCCGTGCTTTGGAGCAAAGAGAGGTGGACCCCCACATCATTGGACTGGTGAGCAATATGTACGAAAACATCAATACATATATCACCACGAAGAGGAACACACACAGAGACAAAATCCAGATCCGGGTTGGAGTAAAGCAAGGTGACCCCATGTCACCTCTTTTATTTAACCTGGCGATGGACCCCCTATTGTGCAAGCTGGAAGAGAGCAGCAAAGGGTACCACCAAGGGCAGAACAGCA